>NC_084593.1:42716210-42731210 GCF_033807715.1 Cololabis saira | reverse complement strand
CCTTTGTAAAAGAACAGCAACATACACCTGAGGAGGTACTATTTTGACTATATTTCATAATTTGATTTTTCTTAATGTGATGTAAGAAATTGTTAATACTGTGGATTCTCAATTCACGAGAGAGTAATTATTACTTTCCAATCTTTACAGGGTTGTGCCAACTTTCAAGCTGGCAGTGCGCTCAGGTCAAAATTAAAAAATGCCAAATTGGATGAAACCGGAGTGTTTGGCATGGCCTGTAAGCACGAACATCCACGGAGATTTCTTAGTCTTAAGAGAGGCGAGAGGTATAGCAAATATCCATGGCAATCCAAATTTCATACAAAGTTGATTAAAATATCCAGATTCAGTTCACATTTGGATCTTTTCTCTAGCCTTTCGAATGCAGTCTACCTGATGAAGGAGCTGCAAGAAGATCTGGGGGGAAATAAAAAACTTGTCTTCATGTATGACATAGGATGCAAGTTGAAGCCTCATTTGGAGGTAATATGATCTGCATGTTTTGAATCTGTAATGGCTAAACAACAGTGAAACACAGCTGGACTCTTAGTCAAAACATCTACAATACATTTAGTGTATGGCTTAAGTAATAAAGTATTCTCATTTCACATTTTCTTTCAGAAGTTTTTCCCGAATCTTCTGGACAACACCACAATCGCTGTCCCTGCATTCCATGCTTATGGACATGGTGTTGCTTGTCAGGTAAGGGTTATTGTTAGTTTTGTTATAAGCATTTTGTGAGACGGTATTAACGAAGTTGAATATTTACATCTCGCTTTGGTTCAATCTTTTCTAGATTTCCCACGCATGTAGGAATGTTGAGGGTGCCGGTCTTTGTGATGGGGAGCAATTGGAGAGGTTATGGTCATTCCTACGTCGCTTCGGAAAAGTGACAAAGGAAATGACCCCATCCCACCGAATTGACCTGCTGACCGATGCACTGCTACACTACAGTGAAAAAATAAGAAAAAACCAAGGTAATAAAGGGTATGTTTTTTTTCCTCTGATCTTAGATCCAGCATTCCCATAATTTACTAAAATTTTAAATGTTGGCATAGTGTTTGAAAGGATTCTGTGGAATTTCTCAGAAAATGTACCACAGGTTAGATGCGGTAACATTTACGACCAGTCAGAATTAAATGCATTGAATTAAGTGACTACAGTAGCATATTAGAGAGAGGGGTAATTTCTTCAGTCTCAGTTCTGTACTCAACGTGGGAATAATCAGAAACCTGGATCAACCGCCGACTTACCAGATTTTAACCGTCGGCCATGTATTACACCTGTGACAATAATGCAATGTTTGGCTAGAGAGTTTGAGACATCTAACACAAAAGATGCATGTTAACAAACCTGTGTTGAAAACCTAAAAGTGAATTACTTTAGTCTATTTGTGAAACCACATGAGTAAATGTCCCATTTCTCATTTTTATAGCCAAAGCCCTGTGTTCCAAAGCTGAGAAAACCAATTCAGTTGAAGAGGAAGCAAAGACAGAAATTGCTGAAATCATGAAACAAACAGGTAGTTTATTTTTTTTTTTTTCCTCAAATTTGATCGTCAAGGACATGGTATTTGGGGATGCTCCTTAGTCATTTTAGAACTGAAAATGACTTTTGGCTTGGGGCACCCCAGGTTAAAACGTTTTCATTTCACCCAAGGTAACCTTACATTTATATAGCACAATAATCATGTAATTGCAGCTGTTATTGCACTTAACTCAAGACAGCAAAAAACGTATATCGCATCAAAAGATAATTTCTTGAGTGTGACTGCTGTGCGATAGAAGCTGTTACTGAATCTTCTGGTCCCTGACTTGATCACTATTGATAAACTTGATCACCCCTGGACTTTGTCGCTGCACCCACTTTGAGAAAGCCTCCAGTCTCTCCCACTATTTAATAAACCGAAAATAGATTTTCAGGTGGGTCGACAATTTCCCCCAATCACAAGAGTACCCATGTATTGGCTTCAATTAGTCTTCCCATTATGTCAGCTCATTTCTTTATCACTTCCAATTTCAGTTGTTTAATCTGTGTCCTCCGTGAATTGCTGTTCTGACCTGAAAATGCATTTCCAGATTAATAGACCTGGAGAGACATGGAGACTCCTGTTACTGAGTACACACACTGTCAATGAGTGCTGTCAGAATGTAGGCCTATTTAACACTTACATTGTTTTCTTGAAAGGCCTCACCGAGCTGGATGTACAGCGTTGGGCAGAACATTATAAGTCGGAGGCAAAGAAAACGATTGATTGGACGTGGGAGGAGGACTATGTTCAGAAACTACTGGAACACCAGCATCTGTGAGTGTGTGCAGCACAACATGTTTCTGTTTATCATTGTAAATGTCTTACATGTTGCAAGCACATCTTTGTAGTGTAGTACCATAAATGGTAAGGGTACCATGTAAATTAATGAATCAGCTGACGTCCCACTGAACAAATTTTGTCTTTTTTTCCCAGGGAAGTCTTGAACCGCATGGCCACCTCTGATCCTGAGCTCAGAGCACGTTTGGAAAAGTAAGTACACATTAGTCTGTACATTTGTGTGGGGATTACTTCTGTATTGGGCAGAAGCGCTCTTAACAATAGACGGACTATATAGTGTTTGAGAGTAATGTTTGTTTTTTTGTATTTGTTTTAAAAACGCCATAGACAATGAAGGGAAATTAATGTTTGGGGCCGATTGTTAGATCTCCGGCCATTAAGAGACAGTTTCACTAATCTTATCAGGGACGGCTCTTAATTTTGCCATACAACTGGCAAAATGTCTTCACTTCTTAATGGAAGCTGTCCAGCTGTCTAGTTTGTGCTCATGCTTTTAAATGTGTACTTTGAAATGTTGCACTAGGTTGACGTTACAACATTCAATTCATTTTTCCACTTCCTTGGGAATTACAGCTGGGCATTGCCACTGATGTCACTGCTTACATCCATGTCACAGCTTACATTCAATTTACAGGTCAGAGAGGCAGCTTCAGACAATTGAGAGGAAACGTCATGTTGGGGGAAGATGGACTTTAAACACTGAAGCATCTAGACACCTCCTAAGTGCCATAGATGACAAGAAACGGCAGCACGCACTGCAGGCAATGTACAGGCTGGTCTTGGAGCGCAGGTTCCTATGCGGCCTGGTGAGAAAATATGCTGGTAAGTAAATCTATCAATTGTCATTTAAACAAAAAAATCGTCCTGCTGGGGGGGGGCTGTCTTTTTGATAGACAGCTGTGGCGGCCAATTGGCGGGTTTCTCGGGTTTCAGTCATTACCTGAGGTCCGAGACACATGAGGGTTACTCCGAACTGGCCCTGGTTCGGTTCGGACCCCGGGTATTTTTGGATCTTGAAGACCTCTACCTAGAATAATAGTTGGCTATTCATTTTGTTTTTGTTTTTTCCTTTCAGCGAGGGTTAGGGTTAGCGATCTCCTTGTTTCGTGCATGCACACTAATTTCTGACTTAACCAAGCACTCAAACACTTCTAAGGGAAAGTAAGATTATGCCTCCAGGTTTCGGTGATTAATGGAAGGCAGAGCTTTTCAGAGTAAAATCTGCCTCATCTGCTGGGCACTCTACCCAGTTATGTCATTGTTGCAACACTGGCTGTCTTTGGGCATTGTGCATAGGCGTAAGACACTCATTGTTTTGTTATGATTGTTATTTTGAGGAACCCTGGAATGACTTATAGACTAAACTAAAAGTGGCTTCTGTGATTCTATTGATTTTTAAAATGATGCCATGGGCACATTTTCCAGACACCCCTGCTTTGACATATACAGTAGCACATGTTTTATATTAGTTTAGTAGCAGAGATTGTTGCTTAGTTTTACTTTATTTGACGTTCCTGTTACTCCTTGCGCTTTATAGGCAGTGGGTACTGTACTTAACAAATGTTGTCCTGTATGTGAGGTTACTGTCAGAGGTGTGTGCTATTATTTGCCTCTTCTCTCTTGTAAAAGAGACCTGAGTCTCAATGTGAATTTTAATGGTTGAATAAATAATGAAAATGTATGAATCCTTTGTTTTTCAGATGGACAGAAGATAGCCATCAGATTGTCTAAAAAGATCAATGTGGTTGGCCAGAAGATCAAGAACAAGGTCAAAGAGTACAACTCCACAGGAACATCTAGCGCCTTGGTGTACCATGAAGTCATCCAGATTGACAACCCCATCTGGTCAACCATGGTCCACTCCGAAAAAGATGCGGACATATCCGTCAAACAGAGACTTTTTGTTTTGTTGAACACCGCCGAAAGGGCATCAGAAGAGAGAGAGTACTTGTCGGAGGAATGCATGGCAGGCAAGCTGTTCTATGAGAAGCAGCTTGTAGAGGTTGAGAAATGCCTCTTACCAGACAGTTTGCCGTCGGTGTCCTCTAGAGAGGACAAAGGAGCCCGTGCTGCATTGCTTGCCAAGAAAAGAGAGTTTTTGTTCCTTCACTCAAAATATGTCAATCTTGTCAATCTTCTCAGAAGTACAGATGTCATTGATGAGGTGAACAGCGCTGACTCTGACATTAGTACGGACGAAGAGGAGGATTATGATGAAGAGGAGGACCAAGCAGTGCATCATTCCTTGCCTGAGTGAAAGACTGCTCATAATTTCTCTCTCTCTCTCTCTCTCTCTCTCTCTCTCTCTCTCTCTCTCTCAAACTCAATTGTTCAGTTATTCCTGACACTTCAGTCCAATAGTGTCTGCAGACGGCGTGGAGAGGCTAAGGGCCAATCCCAATTCTCCTTCACTCGCCCTTCTTTTCTCCACTCGCACTTCTTTTCTTCCCTAACCCCTAAAAAAGAAGGGGGAGATTTTAGGGCACTTGAGATCTAGGGCACTTGGCCCAGGTGCCTGTCCCATTTCTCCTACTCCCCCTCGTTTTCATCCCTAACCTGATCAGGAAGCAGAGAGCCAAAAGCTGTTTTAATTTCAGCTGTAGCGCTGTTAATATGGCACTTTATTAAGTTCTAATATTTTTTCAGGCATAAAGGTAACCTTAAGATCCGCAACCTGGGCTCAGTTTATCCAAATAACGCCTGTTAAGAAATTTGACCCGATGTTTTCGGAGATGAGAAGAGCCGCCGCCCCCGGGGAGCAGCCTCAGCTCACAGCCCGAGAAGAGACGTGTCCGCCGGGTCAAGCTGCTGCGTCAGCCCCGGGAGAGAAACTCTCTCTGGGACGCTGCTCTGTTGAGAATTACGCTGGCTGAAATAAATCATTTAGGAAGATGTTGGTTTAATAGATGAAATCTAACAGTTGTAGCTACGCCTGTTAAGAAATTTGCTTCGAAATTTAGAGATTTCTGTCTGCCGGCTCCGGAGTTTGGGTCCGTGTTTAATCGACGCAGAGCCTACGGCGTAGGGTACGGCGTACGGCGTACGGCGCGCGTCGCCGCGTACATCGACGCAGACCTTACGGCGTAGGTTACGTAACCTCTGCCGTAGGCTCTGCGTTGGTGTAACGCGGAACCATACATCCCTTTATTCTGGCGTGATCTTCTACAACTTTATCTGAAAGTGTTTAAATTACACAGATAACAGCTGGATTACTTTGTGGTTTCTGAAGACTATTATATCAGAAACATCCAAAACAAATCTGACGAGTCACAGGATTATTTCTCTCTATTTCTCTGAGACGAGTCTGCCTGTTTGCCTTCGGTCGGCGAGTCAAATCGACGCAGAGCCTACGGCAAAAGCATTCTGGGAAATTCTCATACCCCCTCGCTCGCCAAGTCAGCATCTGAAATCCCTCGATTTGAAGGGGCTATTCTCAGCCCCTCACCCTCGTTATGCCCCCTCCCCCTAGGTGAAAAGAGGAATTGGGACACCACTACTTTCACGGGAACGCGCAAAAGTTAGGGTTAGTGAAGAAAACTAGGGCGAGGGGGAGTATTGTGACGCAGCCTAAGTGTTTCTTTTCACGTAAAAAGAAAGAGCAGTCCTGTTACGGATGCAGGGATAGGGGATATGTTATTTGTTTGTATGTGTGCGCGCCTGTCTGTCTGTTTGTTCCTCCTCCCTCTGCAGTCCCGTTACTCCAGCCTGACGCTCCCCACCAATGAACGTACCAATGGAGCGCTCCCCACCAATCGCTGTCAGGCTGGTGTATCAAGTGTATCAAGTGTATGTATCAAGGTGAGAGAGAGGGGCACAGTGTAGAGAAGAAGCTGTTAGTATATGGAGTTAACTCATTTTCTCGTGAAGTGTTTTGTTATGGCAAATGCGAGAGTCCATAACATTTAATGTTTGTTGTGCATTTTATGTAATAAAGTGTAAAAACTTGTACTTTCATTGTGTTTCATCAATTGTATTACCGGTACACTGTTTTTATTCCACTACATCACAGGGACACTGTTGTTTTACTCAACTACTTTGCAGATTTAGGTTACGAATACAAAAATATCTTCAAACAAATTAATACAACTTGGATCAATTAACTGAGATGATGAGACTGCCACAATGTCCACAATTCCATGCTGTATTGATGTTGGTACCATTAGGAGAGAACAGGCAAACGGATCAAAATAAGAGTTATTGTACATGCTCTAATTATTTGTCTTATAAGTAGGCTAGCCCAATGCAATAATAATAATGCATTTAACTTGTAACGCACTTTCCATTCAATGAATCTCAAAGTGCTACACTTAGACCAATATTCATTCATACACATTCTCACTGGTGGTGGTAAGCTACATTTTGTAGCCACAGCTGCCCTGGGGCAGACTGACAGAAGCGTGGCTGCCATTCCGCGCCATACACATTCACAGGGGCAAGCTGGGTAAGGTGTCTTGCCCAAGGACACTACGACAGTAACTGGGATGGAGCGGGATTGGAACCGCCGACCTTCGGATCATTGGACGACCCACTCTAGCACCTGAGCAACCTGATCTCACAAAAATCCGTGAAATGCCCACGACCTCTCACCACTTTGTTCTTTGTTATAGTGGCTAAATTATGCGTTTTTGTCGCGCAAGGTACTGATTTTTAATGTCAGTTTGTAAAAGCCCGTTTTTAACGCTGTTTTAGCAGTGTTTTAATGAGGTTTTAATCTGACCACCACGGATGGTACTATGCAAAGTCAATGGGGTCCGTGGTCGTGATATATACACGAATTATGACATTATTATTATTTATATATTATTCTTTGTTATAGTGGCTAAATTATGCATTTTTGTCGCGCAAGGTACTGATTTTTAATGTCAGTTTGTAAAAGCCCGTTTTTAACGCTGTTTTAAGAAGAGACAGGCGATATTTTAAGTTTCTCCCATTTCGTCAACCACAGGGGATTCCCTGGGCGTCCCCTCTACGTCATAGAGTGACGAGGGGGGATCCTGATCACGTGACGGATGCCCCCGAATAATAATTATAATGATAATAGTAATATTAATAATAATAATAATAAGAAGATGAAGAAGAAGATGAAGAAGAAGAATGATAATAATAATAAGAATGATGATAATAATAATGATAATGATACTAATAATAATAATAACAATGATGATGATAATAATAATAATAATGATAATAATAATAATAATAATGCTGAAATTATTTATATTAATCATAATATTAATATTTAGTATAATAATAAATACACCTTTAGCACAAACCAGTGTTTATAGCAATCATTCAGAGACATTATCAGACAATGATTAATGACGCAACACAGTCTCACTCCGGAGGCGCAAATAGGCTCCTATTGGCTGCAATGTAATCCCGTCTGCGGCTAGATTTGACGCTCGGAGCAGGTGATCACCGCGAGCGGCTTCCCCATTCCTCTTTTTTTTTTTTAAATGCATATAGGCCTACTTCAATTTAAAAGATGGTTTGATGACATTTCTAGCGAGAAATTTTCAGACACAAATAGAATACACCAAATTGTATGACACTTCCAATGTAATCCCGTCTATATGTGACGATCAGAGCAGTACTTCAATTTAAAAGTGTGGTTTGATGACACTCCTAAATTAAATACTTACCTGCTGTATTCTACTGCCCTTATTTTTAACAGCTTGTGCTCTTACAACGCCATATTAAAACAAATTATAAACCACATTAACACTTCATAGAAACAAAATAGCCTAGATCGAGGGATGAGGTCTGAAAGATCTGTTTTGAAACGTGGCTTAATACGTTACGCCACTGAACGCAACCCTTTCTGTCGCCGAGATAGGCAGCAGGACAAAACGTTAAAATAGCACTAATAAATGCATAGATTGAACTTTTCCATCACATACATCTACTCACGATATAAATATACATTTTATGGTCACACTTTGTCTGTTGAAAAATGAGCGGATATATTATTTCGGAACCCTAATGTCAACATCTTAACCCTAAACCGGAAGAGGTTACAGAACTACAATTTGCGCCAAGTTACAATACACAGCATTGTGCTACGTCATAGCTTTTGTAGTTCCAATGAATTAGCGCTTATATAAAACTGTGATCACGAACTTTGCAAGCTTATTATATGTTTTTAAGGGTGGGAAGCACGCCTGTTCGGTCTGATTTTGACTTTTGTATTGGTAAGAGGGTGAAATCATGTTTTTTATAGGTTTTGACCCTATTCAGTGGCGCCCCCTATTGGACTACTGTCGGGCATGATAGTAGAGGTGCAGAGCTTTCCAAAACTGTTGACCCCATGTCTCTAGCATATTTTGTTGTTGAATTATAGGCCTTCAAAAGTGTCACATGTACAAGGTTCAAAGGGCACACCTGGGGAGCAGGAATTGCCCACAAATCTGATATGGACATATGTTGCTCCTGAGGTCAAGACCTTTCCAACGATGTCTTCACTGTTGTCCTACGACAAAGTTTGATTTTCTTGTTGGTACACATCATAGAGGTTTGACTTGTATATTCAGAGACCTGTTTAAGGGGCTGAGCTGGAAACAATCAGTCAAAATCTTTTAACGAGTATTTTGTGGCCAGATTTCTTTAAGATATCGATGATAGTATTATACACAGTCATACTATTCAATTTGGACCAGTTCAGAGTTTATTTTCCCCTTTAAATACTGATTGTTTCACCTTTTGAAATTTTCCCATTAACTTAACATGGCTATTTAGAGACCCTTTAACCGCTTCCCCAGTCTGACAGGATGATCCTGGATGATCAAATTTATAATATATCATAGTGCTAATACATTTCTGTGTGTTTAAGTTATGCAAACACATCTTAAAAAATGTTTTTAAAAAAAGTTAAAAAGTTCTGGTAACCTCCTTCCGGTTTAGGGTTAAGATGTTGTTTGTGTTCAATAAATGGAGAGGAGACATGGAGCGTGTCTATCACTTCAGCAGTACTTTAATCAAAGATACTCTATACAGTTTATTGAACGTCTCTGCTTTAATTAACGTTCAACGGTTAACGTTCGAGACATCAGCTGTACAGCACTTCCTGTTTAACAGTCGGGGCAAAACGTTACCATGACAACACCGGAGGGGGCGGGGACTCCCACTATAACAGAATCCCATAACAGATGTTGACATTAGGGTTCAGAAATGATATATCCGCTCATTTTTCAACAGACAAAGTGTGACCATAAAATGTATATTTATATCGTGAGTAGATGTATGTGATGGACAAGATCAATATATGCATTTATTAGTGCTATTTTAACGTTTTGTCCTGCTGCCTATCTCGGCGACAGGAAGGGTTGGTTCAATGCCGTAACGTATTAAGCCACGTTTCAAAACAGATCTTTCCTACCTCATCCATCCCTCGATCTATTTTGTTTCTATGAAGTGTTAATGTGGTTTATAATTTGTTTTAATATGGCGTTGTAAGAGCACAAGCTATTAAAAATAAGGGCAGTAGAATACAGCAGGTAAGTATTTAATTCATGTTATTTCATCAGAAATAACATGTCCCAGGTACACATACTCATTACACACAGAGGATAGTACCGGCAATATAGAAGTCTGGGAAGGTTGATTGCCTGTCACCTCTGGTTCTAACAATCACAACCTTACTCTTTTTTGCATTGTATATATCAAAATCAGCAGCATACTGCGTACATATTCCCAGGAGCTGTTGGAGACCAGCACTGCATGGGCTGAGGATGACCAAATCATCAGCATATTCACTCTTAAGAAGTCAGTAGCCTACATACCTATTGTATAGGTACTGTACCGGATCAAAGGACTAACGTTGTGATCAGGGAGTGACTGCACATAAATATATTAAGTAACTGTTGATCTATATTAATTTAGATTGATTAATATATTCACTGTTCAGACTGTAGCCTACACTATGTGCATGATAGGCTGCACATTTATGTATGTTGATAGATGTTGTACATTCTATGCTGTATACTGATTCATATACATTGATTGTACTCTTTATTCATTGATAGACTGCATACTATATTCAGTTGATAGGCTATTTCAGATTTAGATACTATACACTTTACTGTACAATGACTCACAGTTGCTGTGCATTTATATTTAGATACTGTGCAGTATCGATTCATATATTCGCTGTTCAGATTCCAGTTCCACTCGGTGTCTATATCCAGGTGCAGAATGTATTACTCCTTGTCAAATGTAACTTACCTTAGAATTCTTTGTCCTTGCCCAGACTAGAAATTGCAATTTTATCTCCAAAAATCTTACTTTTAGCATGTAATATTAGCAAGGTATGGGCTTTTTCTATAGAATACATACATACACATTATTCACCTCTGAAAAGTGTACTGTACACATGATGGGTCCATTTGACTTATGAAAAAGTTAATGAACACAATCTTTGAACAACTTCTATTTATTAAAGGCAAAAAAGTGCATGAACAAGTTAAATAAAAAAAGTGCAACAAAAGTGCATGAACAAGTTAAATAAAAAAAAAGCAACAAAAGTGCATGAACAAGTTAAATAAAAAAAAAGCAACAAAAGTGCATGAACAAGTTAAATAAAAAAAAACAAGAACAAAACTAGATGCCCCTCTTTGAGTTTGGATCTGGTCACCCTTCCCTGCAATGAAAACATTTTTGATTTTTAAAGCTACAAGCAGTGTGACACCACCCGTTGCAGACAGTGCATTGGGACCAGGCACGCCACTTTTTGTAAAGGTTTTTGTCAGCATCCTCCCAATCACATCCACAGACGTTGCACAGGTTATCTTTGAGTGGAAAAAAGCAATTAGTTCCCATTGGTCAAATCAACTGAACACTGAATGTGATGAGTTAATATATAGCAAAATGGTAAAAATGGGTACCTCCAACAGCCTCCTTGGTGTCGTCAGCGTGCTGTTGACTCCCGTCCTCTGTACCTACAAAAATTAAAAGTTTTTAACCCCATATATATTTCTCATTTCATTTCAAAACTAAGACTATTTTGTGCAGATTCATCAAATAAAAGTCTTAGTTATTTTCCAGAGCAAAGTCAAATAGTGAATAACTGCAAAAAGCGTACCATCGTCAGAATTATTGTTCTCATCATCTGGGGGCTGTCGGCTGCTGGGGCCTGAACCTAAAAAGTAGTAGTAGCATCATCACTAGTAGTAGGCTTGTAGAATTAACACAGATAGCTGTGTAAATATTCAGAAAAATCAGTTAACATTGCATAACAAATTCAAAAAATCTTCTAGGAAGTTCCTGTTGTGTGTATGAACATGGCTGCGCGGGGAGGGCACATTTGTTTGCCATATAAACTTACCTTGCCAAGTAAAAGTTAATGGCAAGGAAAATTAATAGGTATTAAAACACCAAACATCCATTCAAAATGTAACCATTAGCTTATAATTCATCGTATTTGATACTTACCATCTTCCATCATGGCCATAAATATTTTGGTAGGGTCGTTCACAATGGCGTCATCTTCAACTACAAAAACATAGAAAAGTTTTAAATACACAAAAGAAAAGTCAACTGGTATAACATGTACAGCTTTTGCTTTGAGGTAACGATGAAAAAGCTGTCAGCTAAGCCCCCCCTCCCCCCCCCCCCCTCTGAAGGAAGCCAAGCTTAAATAAGTTGACTCTTATGTACTAGTACACAAGATGAAGCGAAGCTGAAATAAGTGCTATAGAAATAATTTGTTATTATTAGAATCTGTGCTGCCTTCTCAAAGTCATTGACGATAAAGTATCTTACCTTGAGATAGCTCCACTACAGCCTTCCGTTTCCTACTTCCTCCTTTTTTCTTTTTCTTCACTGGTGATGAAAGAACACAAGAACAAGTATAATTTAATTCAAGTACATATTATCATGGCATAATAGATTCTGGATCATGGAGCATGGAGGTTGTATAGTTACATTACACAATAATTCAAAACAACTGTCTGATTGTCATCACCAATATTGTCATTTGTTCCACACCTTGTGTAAGGGATTGGGGTGACTGGCTTTCTGGACCTTGTGTAAGGGATTGGGAGGACAAAGCACCGGCGAGCTGGCCGGATGTATGGAGAACCGGGATGACTGGAAGGCTTGTCTGAGGACGACCTGGAGAGGGTGACAGGCCTTCTGGATCCAACTGTTTTCCTGGTTAAAGAGACATTAGACATTTTCCATTTGGCTAAGCAACAGACATTGACAAAACAGTATGCTAATACGCAAGTCATGAGTTTACTTCACAATGTCGTATAAAAACTACCTACTTATTTGAAGCGAAATCTGGTGTGCATTTTCCAGGATTGCCTTGAGCTGGTCTTTCCCATAAAAGTTGGGCTTTCGCAATGTCATTCCTTGGGGAAGACCAGTAGCCTGCACGATCGCCTTCTTGTAGGGAAGTTTCCCAGTCCCACCTGCCTCGTCTTTAAAGTAAGGATACGTAAGGAAAGAGAGAGAAGGGAGAAAGAGGGCGAGAGAGATGTCAATAAGCACATTGCAGCCTTGATCATCATATATGATATAGAACGTTACATGTGTGCTGGCAAGGACATAGCCGTTGCATTATCGCAAAGCATTACACGCCATGGCCTAGTTGAATGCTTGATACAGATTGTTAATCACAGCATTCTCAGTGCTCAGTTATTTCTGTATATCAGACCATTTGCTAAGAAGTTGAACAACTATGCAAGACTGTACATTGGAACTAGGCTAGACTAAGGTTGAACAGTACCTGGCAACGTATTCATTGAGGTGTATATTCTAAAAGGAATGTGTGATCTTTTGAAATTTTAATTGCATCTGATGATGCCATAAATAGCCTTACTATATTTCATGTTGAAGAGTTCTTGCACCTTCTTCATCAAGTCTTTTTTTTCTTTTTCTGTAGATGATCCTGCAGTGGCTGCAGATGACGTGTCTAAACATATTGACAAAAATTATATTAATTCAATAAGCTAGAGAACAAACTATATTAGCTATATGAACAAATTACTTTACATAATCCACATTGTCATGCATGTATGTAGAATTATCATCATCATCAAAAAAAAAAAAAAAAAAAAAAAAGAAATCTAATATTGAAAGTACTTCAAGGTCAAAATAATATCCAAGTACATGTAGTTTTGTTTGTACACCAAGCCAGTCACTGCGGTATACATATACAATTTAAAATCCATTTAATTTTCTGTGCATCCAAGCTAAACGCAATTTGGTCTAGTTGACAACTCTAATTGACACAACGTTATCACTTATGACTTTAAGCACTGCACAGTAACCCAATAAAAAGGCTGAAATTAAAGTAAGTGTTACTCTAAACACTTGAGAAATGTCATGAAACTGCTTACATGCCACCAATTCAGTCTATGCTTAGCATGAAAATACAGCGATGCATTCTTCTAAAGACATTACCAGCTAAGAAAATCCCAAATGCTCTGATCGAGGCATCATTAAGAAAGGCTTCCGCCTTCCTGCTTGCAATATGCTGAACTTTAACGTTTGGGTCCATGCTGAAGCGGTTGAACGCCAAGGTGACCACTTCCACCCCTAGCGTCTCCAACATGGTCACCTGTGGAAAGAATAGGGAGGATAACAAAAACATATTACTGGGTCTTAGAAAGAATGTTGCATGGACAACTAACAAATCAAAGTGACCCATAGGTTAGTACTAAACATCTTATACCACCATGAACTGTGCAGCTGTGACATGACACGAAAATGTTGGTTATTAGTGAAAATACATGTAGAAAAATGAGGTACCATGTGTACGAGCCCTTACTACAACTGCATGGTCACCTTGAAGAAATACAGTAGCTCTGACAAACCTCTTTCTTGATTTGATTGAGATGTCTTGAGATCTTTAGTTCCCTCATCTCCGGACTGAGGGCTTCTGCACTTCTTTCAGCTTTAAGAGCAGCTGCCTCTTCATTATAGAGTGCCTTCTCTTCTGCAGGCAAGCGGGACCAGGCACTCAGGTCTTTAATTTCACCTGGAAAATAATTAAGGGAATTTAATAAATTATCTTGTAGTCAAACTTAACAAGCTCACCAACATTGTGGTTAGTGTCTGCCCTGTGATTGAGGTCAGGGGCTCAATCCCACTCTGGTCATGAACCCAAAGCCACCCCAATTGCTATGGGCCATTTTGGCCAAAAAAAAAGAAAAAAAAAAAAAAAATCAACCTGAACTTTTTAGATAGTTTGCTTGTAGACTTAGATAAGCTTAGTCTATGTAGAAGCTTACATAGACTTTCTAATCTTTTGTTTCGTAAACTTTGCACTGTTTAGTACATTGTGGAGCACTGTATAGTATTTAGTATTTACCCATGATAACTGCCTAGTAGGTATTAAATGTATTTGATGTATTGTACTCTTGCTTAGTGTAAATGGCTCTGGATTAAGAACGTCTGCTAAATGCCTAAATTGTAAATTGTTAACCCATTAACATGTGGTCCAAAGACAAGAGCTCCACTGACTGAGCTCCTATCCATAGTCACTAATACAGTAGATGAAGGTGCATTTGGGTGTAAACCAACCATAGAGCCTATATGCTTTAGTTTACAATATCACTTACCCCTGGTCTTTTTCATCATGTTTCTGCAGAAGAGGTTGTATCCGGACAACTCTCGAACCAGCAGTTTTGGCTTTTGAGAATATGATGACTGGGTGGAGTGGAGGGTCC
>NC_084593.1:42593710-42711210 GCF_033807715.1 Cololabis saira | reverse complement strand
GAATCTCCGGGTAATGTATGACATCTATCACTTTCTCTATCAATATATTATATATCAATATATATATGTGTGTGTGTATGTATGTATGTATATATGTATGTATATATATACATACATACATACATACATACATACATACATACATACACATATACATATATATATATATATATATATATATAAACACACACACACACACACACACACACACACACAATTAAATTAATTAATAAATGCACAAGTTATGTCCACTGAACACATTTAAGAAGAAAACAAATATCTCACACTCTAATTTAGGGATTTACACAGCGACCCTGATGAAGAATTGGAGGTGATTGTGATGAAAGCGTATTTATTTTTGGGAAGGTGCATCCAACTCCTCAGTAATAACAGTCATATTATATGTACTAAATATATTCCATTGTAATAAAGAGAAACACAATTCCAATGAATAACAAATCATTTATTTGTGATATCAGGAGTCCACAGACAGTGCTTCAGAACAGGAGCTTCAGGTAAAAACACAAAATATATAAAACACTCCATTACAGGGTCCAGAATTAATATTTGGGCACCAAATGGCTACTGAATGTTCAAAACACTGCTTAACAGTTATGTGGAAAATTAATTTACTATATTCAGGGTTCTATACTTTCTTAAACATCAAATTAGATTTGAAATGATGTTAAAATGAAAATGTATAATAGAAATGACAATTAGGTTTATGTCAAGAAGATTCATAAGACACAGTTTATTTATATTTACAGGAGACCTCTACTGTCAGCTCAGGGCGAAGCGCAGTGCAGTAAGGTAGATTGTGGAAATGGAAAGTTGCTACGTGACTCATTTTAACACAGAATAGAGTAAGACTGTCAGAGTATTTTGACCAACACATCCCCCTCTCTGCTTTTATTGAACACAACGCTACCTGACAGGTTGACCAAGGCAGCACAGACATGTACTATCTTGTTTATGGAAACCTTATCCCTTTCCTTCACCTCATCCCACAGGGTCTTGACGAAGCAGCGAGGGAGTGGCCCATCCAGGATGGGGAATCTCCGCTTCAGCACACCTATCACCCGTTCTGTAAAATAAAACAAAGAGGTTTTAGAGTCTTTTTCAGCATGGACGTTCATACTGGTATTTTACATGTTTTGTGCTATTTTATATCTGCTAAGGGTCAGTACTCATAGTTGTTTAACAGGTCTGGCTGCCCTGCTGCCCTGCTCTCCACTGGTTCAGAAGGTTCTCAATACCTATTCCTTATTAATCTTTGAGTTGTGTTGTCGGATATTAATGTATGAGTTTCAATGAAATTGTAAACCGATTTTAAGTGCCATCAGATAGAATATATTGCCAGTCTGTGGAAAATAAATGTACTTGCCAACATGAATCCGAATTTTTGATTTAATTCTGGATTCTTCATCGTCTTTGCCTGTGAGCTGCTTCTTGCCACGAGTGAAGGCTGGGGTTATGAGACTGACACCTAGCACGGAAAAGTCATCTTTCAGGGTAAAGCCCCGATCAGCCAAAATCTGAAACAAGTACGGTAATACATTAGATATACATATATTGCTTTTAATGTTTGTGGTGAAACACTAATTTACAGCACTTGTCCATAATGACTACAAAAATACAACAAAAGCGTATAAATTGTTTACATTATTGTTCTGTTAAGGTACAGGAGTACCTTAACTTATCTCATCTTAGATTATGTATGCACTAGCAAACATGTAGGGTGCAGAGTACTGAATGACCTGGTCCCCATGTTGTGGTAGCAGGTGAAATGAAGCCCGATTTCTTTGTTATCTTAACATGTGATGCCCTGCCCCCCCAGGCACCTGCCCCCCCAGGCATGGGACAAGAAGGTGATTCTGCCTGCAGGACGACACGCAATCAGATATTTCACCGTAGTCCACTTCTCATAGTTGGAGTATGATTTTGCTCTGTGGGGGTAAACAAAAACAAAAATAACTGTTAGCAAAACATGTTTCCTACACATTTTCCAATTAAAAATGTCTTATTTTTCTGGTACTAGAATTATTTTGGAGACTTAGTCTGGTGTTCAAAATGATTAAGATTGTTAATGATCAGTTTCTTTGTAATACTTTTTAAGACCTGTGCAGGAACCCTATTAAGAGCCACCTGGCTAAGTAGTCATAATTTACACATTTTTGTAACTTTTACCTAGCTTTAAGGCCCTTTGGATTTTCAATTCTAATTTTAAAGCAATCAATAATTGCTGTGAGGCAGGAAAGTTGTCCATCATCACTGGTGGTCTCTCTGATGCATCTCTGTCAGGCCAGTGGATGAGGAAGCTGATTGTGTGTGTGTATATATATATGTGTGTGTGTGTGTGTGTGTATGTGTGTATATATATATATGTGTGTGTGTATATATATATATATATATATATGTGTGTGTGTGTGTGTGTGTGTATATATATGTGTATGTGTGTGTGTGTGTGTATATATATGTGTATGTGTGTGTGTGTGTATATATATATATATATATATATATATATATATATATATGTATGTGTGTGTGTGTGTGTGTGTGTGTGTGTGTGTGTGTGTGTGTGTGTGTGTGTGTGTGTGTTTTGCAAAGCGTTGTATATATGCTAGTTTGGCTTTGTGGTTAATTATCTCTCAGCTAAGGGGTCCGTAGCCCCAAAACGGGGTCTGTGGTCTGAAAACCGTCCAAGTAGTTTTATTAACAGTTTGTAGAATTACAGTACAACATAAAGTACAACTCAATACAAGACTGATAACTGTGAGTGGACGAACCAGTTAAGCATACACGTGTTTACAATGGTAGCCACCTTAGCAGTTTTAGCTTCCATAAGAATCATGTTTTCATTAGCTCACAAGCCCACGTGTAATCGTTTTAATGTCACAATGAATGCATGGCCTAATGCTATCAAGTGAGCGAAATACATGCAAAGATAAGAGTTTGAACGTGCTTACCTTGAGAGGACGAAAGCACAATACGCTGATATCGTTATCTTCTTTATCTTCTTTATCTTCTTTATCTTCTTCTTCTTCTGTTTTTGTTTTTGTTTTTACCACAAACGTTATCATGAGTCATTCATTACGTAGTTTCCATATCCGGGCTAGAAACGGCATCAGCAGCTTCGATCCGGGTTGCCATAGCGACAGAAACAACAAGATAATAATTTGTTTCTTTCATCTATTTAATTGTACTGTAACCGTTTGCAAAAATTAAAATAAAATAAAATAAAATAACATCTTTCAATTCAAGGTCTGCTCAGAGGATTTAAGCCCATATAAGCTTATTGGCTTGAGGTCCATATTAACTACATACAATATTTAGGCCTTCTATATAGAAAAAACAATGTCAAATTCTTTAATTTCCGCAAAAAAGGTTTAACTGTCGAAACTTTGTTAAAAGTATTAATAAATCATAAAGAATACAATCATAATGTCGGCCATGTGACCGGTCACGTGACAGCAAATACAATAACATTATGTCAGCCTTAAAAATGGGTGATATCAATCTACCAGAACCTACTGGTGGGCCAGTAACGTCACAGCACATACACTAACATTATGTCAGCCTTAAAAATGGGTGATATCAATCTACCAGAACCTACTGGTAGGCCAGTAGGTGGCCTACTGGCCATAGATATGGCATGATATCATTGATAATGCGCCTATTCAATGGGATGACAACGTGGGTATCGGGTGGGTTTTTTATGCTGACGCCAGGAAGGATTCTGAGGCAGAGAAGAAATGCTCTTTCTCTTTGATCAAGGCATTTGTAATCTGCATTTATCTACAATTAAGTAACTACAAATGAAGTAATATGTCAACATGCACATAAGCGTTAGATCAAAACCCGAGTTAAGCATGCCAACTACCTGATGAGAAGTGTTTACCATCAACAAAATCTCATTTCAACATCTTGACATTAATTAGCAGTTAACACACCAAGCAGCAACAGTGAAAGTTATGGTCTAACTACAATGATAGGGTCGATCAAAGCAGCACAAAGGTTTATTTTATATTAAAATTTAAGTCTGGATATTTTTTAAAGGAAAACTGGTTTACTTTTAGGCAGCGTCATCCAGCTGCTGTGGTGTTAAACTTAAACTTAAACTTTATTTATTTGTATAGCACCAAATCATACAATATAAAATGCAACACATGGTGCTTTACATGCAGAATAAAATAACAATAAAAAACACAATTTAAAACATTCCATACGACCCCACCGCCCACCCCCCACGCATACACACACACTCACTCACACTCATATACATGTGCACACACTCACACGCCCACACACACACACACACAGTAAGTGGACTGGTGACATGGCTTAGCACTAACGATCCAGGTGAGGAAAACACTACCTATGGGTGGCCGTCCACACTGAGAAGCTCCACCGACCACGACCACCAGGAGCATCGCCACAGAGACCCCCCCAACCCGGACAGACCGGGGCAGACCCCACACAGAAGGTGGAGCCCCCCCCCAGCCACCCAGGCCTGAGGGATCCCCATGACGACACCCCCATGGGCGGAGCAGGCACACCTCCCAGTGTGAACGACCCCCCTGAGGAAACACTGGAGCTAAAAACTAAAAGATTAAAAGAAAGTAAGAAATGCCTAAAAGTGTAAAATTTTAGAGAAATCTATATAAAACTTAAGATGAATAATAAATAACATAAAGTAAAAAGTCACTAAAATGGATTAAAGTTTTAGAGATAATAAAAGAGCTAAAGAAGTAGACACAATACATAGCTAAAAAGACTAGGTAAATGAGATCAGATAAAAGCCAAACTAAAAAGGTGTGTCTTGAGCCTCCTTTTAAAAATGTCAACATTCTCTGCGGCCCTGAGGTTCTCTGGCAGGCTGTTCCATAAAGAGGGGCCATAATGGCTGAATGCAGCCTCACCGTGGGTTTTGGTCGCGGTTCGGGGAATGGTTAAAAGGCCGGTGCCAGAGGACCTCAGGGTCCGTGAGGGTTGATACAGTAAAAGCAGATCAGATAAATAAGATGGCCCAAGACCGTTAAGACACTTAAAAACCAGTAAAAGAACCTTAAAATCAATCCTGGAACGGACGGGGAGCCAATGCAGCGATTTTAAGACAGGGGTAATGTGCTCCCGCCCTCTGGTCCTCGTCAGCACGCGAGCGGCTGAGTTCTGTAATAGCTGTAGGTTATTAATACTCTTTTTAGGAAGACCAGAGAGCAGGGCATTACAATAATCTAAACGACTAGAGATAAAAGCATGCATCAGCACCTCCGTGCTGGCCTGAGAGAGAAACGGGCGGACTCTGGCTATGTTCTTAAGATGGTAAAAACCTATTTTCGTAATATTCTTTGTGTGTGGAATAAAAGTGAGCTCAGAGTCAAAAATAACACCCAGGTTCTTTACACGTTGCGAAGGTTTAAAATCTTGTAGTTTTGGTAAAAGTTTCTCTCTCTGGCCTTCAGGACCAATAACTAAAACCTCTGTTTTGTCCTGGTTGAGCTGTAGGAAATTATCTGCCATCCATGACTTAATATCTAAAATACAGTTAAAAAGGGCATCAAGTGGCCCTGTGTCATCAGGAGACACAGCGATGTACAGCTGTGTGTCGTCAGCGTAGCTGTGGAAGCTGATGCCGTGTCTCCTGATGACGTCCCCCAAGGGAAGCATGTAAAGGTTAAAAAGAAGCGGACCTAAAATTGACCCTTGGGGGACCCCACACTTAATTTCATGCATTCTGGAGGAACATGTATCCAAACTTACAAAGAAAGATCGATCTGTGAGATAGGAGCGGAACCAGTTAAAAACAGTACCAGAGAGGCCCACCAGGTGCTTCAGTCTGTTTAATAAAATGTGATGGT
Source organism: Cololabis saira (assembly GCF_033807715.1). Lineage (NCBI taxonomy): Eukaryota > Metazoa > Chordata > Actinopteri > Beloniformes > Belonidae > Cololabis > Cololabis saira. The sequence goes on along the minus strand of NC_084593.1, from coordinate 42,705,352 downwards.
CTACTGTATCGAAGGCGGCACTAAGATCCAGTAGAACCAAGACTGTCAGTTTGCGGTTATCTAAATTGCACCTGATGTCATTTAAAATCTTTAAAAGGGCTGTCTCGGTGCTGTGGTTCATCCTAAAGCCAGACTGAAATTTCTCTGAAATATTGTTTCTTATTAAAAAATAATTTACTTGGTTAAAAACCAGCTTTTCTAAAATCTTACTTAAAAAAGGTAAGTTGGATACAGGTCTGTAGTTATTAAAAATGCTGTGATCTAAATTACTCTTCTTCAGAAGGGGCTTCACCACCGCCATTTTAAAGGCGGCAGGGAAGACACCCGTCTGAAGAGAGTAATTTACTATATTTAAAATATGTTCCTCAAAGAATTCATAAAATGTCTTTAAAAGTGATGTGGGAATGGGATCTAAAAGGCAGGTTGTTGGGTTTACCTGGGAGAAAACTCGACCAAGTGTCCTCGCATCAACCAGGGCAAAACTCTCCAGTGTTTCCTCGGATAAAAGCAACTGTCCAGATGTGTTAAAAATGACATTTTGATGTGGTAAAAGACTGGACCTAATGTTGTCAATTTTACTTCTGAAGTGGTCTGCAAAATCCTCACAAAGATTGTCTGATGGTGGTTGTGAGGAATTCTTAAAATGTACATTTGTTAAAAGATCAAAGGTGGAGAAAAGAAATTTAGAATTGTTTTTATTGTCTGTAATGAGTTTTGAAAAATGGGCAATTCTTGCCTGTTTGACGGTTTTATTGTAGGATTTGAGTTGTTCACGAAATATCTGATAATGTATTGTAAGTTTACTTTTTCTCCACCTTCTCTCAGCACTCCTGCATTTTCTTTTTGATTTTTTGACTTCCTCAGTTCTCCATGGGGGTGTAGGCTTAGTTTTTATGGTTTTTGTTAAAAGTGGAGCAACTGAGTTCAGAGTGGATTCTAGTTTCCTGTTAAAATTATCAACAATAAAATCACATGATGCAGGTAAAACATCAGCAGGAGTGCTCTGTAAAATCTCAATAAAATTTGCAGACACTTCAGAAGTTAGGTAGTGTTTCCTCACCGTTCTCATCGAGGCTTCCTGATGATTAAAACTGGTGATGTTAAAAAACACGCAGTAATGGTCAGACACAGCCAGGTCGACAACAGAGGACACACCGGTGGACAGGCCATAGGTTATGACCAGGTCCAGGGTGTGTCCTCTGTTGTGAGTCAGCTGTGTGACATGTTGGGTAAAATCCATGCAGTTTAAAAGGTTTAAAAATTATCTCGACAGTGGGTCGGAGGTATTGTCAATGTGTAGATTAAAATCACCAGTTATTAAAATTCTGTTGTAAGTGGTATGTATGATTGATAAAAGCTCTGAAAATTCACTGATAAAAACAGTGGAGTGATGGGGTGGTCTATAAACAGTTAAACAAAGAATAGGAGGACTGCTAAAAACAAAGGCAAGGTGTTCAAATGAGGAGTAGTTGTTAAAAGAGACCTCCTTTGTAGCTAATATGTTCTTAAAAATTGAAGCTGTGCCGCCTCCCTTTCTAACACCCCGTGTAGTAAATAAAAAATAAAAATTTGGTGGAGAAGCCTGGATGAGGGAAAATGCAGCGTCCGTGCCAAGCCATGTCTCTGTTAAAAGAATACCATCAAGTTTATGATGCACAATAAGATCATTTAAAATAAAGGTTTTGTTTAAAAGAGAGCGCACGTTCAACACAGCCAAGTTAATGTCTGTGTTGGACGTGCGCTCACGACCACAACGTACCGGGTTGATAAAAACAAGATTGTCTCTGTTAAAACCAGTGGGTCTGTGGATCTGACGGGGAAAACGGGTGGTGACCAGGGGATGAATTGGTTGAGGATCTGGTGTGTGGGTGGCGCCAGATGTAGCTGGTTTTATGGAAGAATTATCTGGTGGGGGTGGCAATGATGACTGTGACCTGTAGGGGAAGCTGGAGAGGGGGGCAGTGCTGTGAGCGGCTGGCTCCACAGGTGAAGAGGAAGACTCCGGGCCAGAGCTGGGAGTGTGGGTGTGGCCAGAAAATAGTCACTCCCGTGGAGCCGACAGAACCGTGTGCTGAATGTTTGCAGCCAACACGCGGCCCCCCAGCCTGTTTGGGTGAAGTCCGTCGGGCCTATAAAAGGAGGGACGATTCCAGAAAAGATTAAAATTGTCGATAAAACCAATGTTAAGAGCTCTGCAGGTGTTCTGAAGCCAAGAGCTCAGATAGAGCAGCCTGCTGAAGCGCCATGCTCCGCGGGACAGCGTTGGAAGCGGGCCGCTGATAAAAATGGACTTCCCACAGTTTTTAAGGAAGGTGAACAGCTCATTAAAATCATTTTTTAAAAGCTCAGAGCGCGGTTTGGAGCAATCATTGGATCCCACATGGACAATGACGCGAGCAATGGTGGATGGAGCAGACTGTAGTAGAGCGGGGAGTTTCTCCAGAATCACCGGGACTGTGGCTCCAGGGAAGCAATGCGTGGCTGCGTTGAAGAACCTAATGTTCCGGGATATTGAGTCTCCCACGATCAGTGCGGTTGGGGAGAAGAGGGGGCGAGGAGAAGAAGGTTGTGGGGACTCACGGTTGGAGGATGCAGGGTCCCCGCTGGGTGCCCGGGTAGACGGGTGAGGTGGTGAGGCTGTGGCCGCGGCATAAGACGAGGAACGGGGATTTCCTGCCGGCTCCGGACGAGGACGAGGACGAGGAGGGCCCCTGGAGCGCCGGAGCACCGCCTCCCTCAGGATTTCCCGCCGGGCAGAGGAGGAGGTCGTCGGCCGGGATGAGGATGGGCGTCGCTGGGGCTCCTGGGTGTCGCCAGCTGACGGTGGAGGGGCTGTGGTGTCGGCCGGCGCTGTTGTCGGGTGTAGAGCTGAAACCGCAGGTGGCGGGACATCAGCCGGATGGACCGGATTTTCATCCGGCGACAAAGCCGTGTAGCGGTTGGAGAGGCTCAGCGGTGGAGGAGGAGAGGCGGCCCCGCCTGAGTGCTTCTTGCGGCCGCGAATCACCACTTCAGACCAGGGTGGTTCGCGGTTCGGTGTGGAGCAGGAGGAGGGCCGTGGACAGGTGGAAGGGTCCCACACGGCTGTATCCAGGAGGGCCGCGCTCAGTTCTGAGATCTTCCTTGACTGCCCGGCCGCCACCTCCATGACGCTGGAGAGCAGGGAGTCCTTCTGCTTCAGATCTTCGGAGAGTCGTCTGACATCATCCTCCAGGTCGGTGATTCTTTTGTTTGCTCGTGTGAGGAGTTTGTTTTCCTCACACGGCAGGGCTGGCATTGTGTAGCTGGGGAGAACAGAAAAAAGAGCTCCGGCAGCAAGGTGTGTGGTCCACAGCGTTGAAGTTCAGGAGAGGTATGACTGTATCCTTTAAGGACAGCCTGAGGTACAGGCACTTACCGGCGCGGGCCCAGTAAAGGGCCCGGTGAGGTGAGAAGGTATCCGGTAAGCAATCTGGTAAGCTCGGCAGTAGAGGTGAGAATTTTCTCAGCGTTTTCCCACGCTGTCAAACGCTGCTGCTGTCAAACGCTGCTGCTTCCGCGTTCTCTGCTTCCGCGTTCTCTGCTTCCGCTTCTTTAGGTGTTGTGGTCAAAGTAACTGGACTCTCTGGAGATGAGTGCGTGGTGTTTTATATCACACATCAACGACCTGATGGAGCTGATGGAGCAACAATGAAAATTGTGAAAGAGGTGACTGAGAGAAGGGGGTGATGATAGAAGAGGATACAAGAGTGGGACCAAGCAGGCGACTGAGCAGGAGTAAGACAGGAGAGGGGTGTAAAGATGTCTTAGCCTCCCAGCTTAAAGGGAAACCCTCTTAGCTAAAATTTGACACTTTCTTTTGTGAAAAGCAGTATATCTGGTTATCACTGGATGGAGGTCAGGATTTCTAAACCAACTGTTCTCTCATTGGTCAGAAATGAAGGCAGAAGGAGTTTCCTCTTCCGTACCCGGGAAAAACAACAATGGTTGTAAAGCCCCTTTCACATAGAGGGCGCAAAGCGCAGACCGCCGCCGATTCATTGTGTATGTGCTACCGCGGCGCAAGAGCGAAACCGCTCTGCAAGAGGGTGCCTGTCGCGGCATTTGCGCCACGCCTGCCTGCCCGAATTGAAAATTTTTTTAATTTCACCTAGCCGCGCTGTGACGGCTGAGAAGAGAGAAAAGGAAGAAGAGAGAAAGTTGTGTCCATTAGGAGAGAAGGTGGGGGAGGCTCTGCGCCGACTCTGTGCCCTACCCGGCGGTGGGTGTGGCGCAAACCGCACTCTATGTGAGAGCAGCTTATGAGTGAGTTGTGTCGGTTACTGTGTCGATTCTGTTCTCACCGCAAATGAACCGCTCCAGGTCTGGAATGGAAGCGAGCCGAGCTTGCTTGTTTGTCCCAAATCCGAGTGTGATTGCTGTGTTCACATTTACCAAACAAACCGATCTTTAGGGGGAAACGCTCCCTGTTTCGGAACAACTGCTCCAAACTGGACAGGTGTGACAGCACCCTTAGTCAGCCCTACATTATGTGTCCCAATTAGCGTGACCTGTTAGGACATGTAATGAGCCTTGTCATTTTTAAAAAAGGCAGTTTGACCTCATTACCATTTAAATATTCTTGCTTGGGAAAAGAAAGTTTACAATGGATAATGGTGTTTAACTGCTTCAAACTCAAAATCACTTTGCAATCCCAGAAATGAAATCCTTACATTTTACCAGCAGTAAACACAGATTACTGCTGACCACCACGTTCTTGTTATTGGGGGGAGAAATTTCTCACCTGCTTGTGGTAAGAAATGTGTGGACTCTACATGCCGAGTAATTATGAAGTGATAGATCAGTTTGTCAGAATAATCTGTGCTGGCCGATTATTTAGAGATAACTGGAACAGTTAGACTCTGACTCAGATATCGGCCAACTGGCTGCAGAACACATGCCGGTGACAGAGTCAAGAAAAAGGATGTTAACCCACGTATACACGTGCTTATTATCCTCAATATGTTAACAAAAGACGTTACATTTAGCAGACGCTTTTATCCAAAGCAACTGAGGAGAAAAAAAATCAAGGCACATAAATTGCAGTGTGCAGTTGTGTGGCAGGGTGGAGGATTGGGCGTGGTCTGCGGGGGACCAGCGCACAGGTGGCGCAGGCATGGATCAGCTGATTGGGCACAGGTGTGCCCAATCAATCTCTCCTCCCTGCCTGTGCATTTAAGGAGCGGCTGCACACCGGCAAAGGGGGTTCGTAGGAGGAGAGGGAGGACACAGAGCTGCCGGAGCTGGAGACGACGACGACGACGACGACGACGACTGCTGCTGCTGCTGCGGAGTGTGCTGGTGCATGTGTGTGTCTAGGTGACAAATAAAGTCAACCATTTCTCAGAGAAACTTCATGTCCTCATTCCTGTCGCCTGACCTTGGTAGCACGAGTTGGTTACAAGTTGCTAGTCACATCGCTGAAGGAAAATGTAGGTGAATAAACATTTTACTTGAAGGAAACCCAAATGAGCCAGTGGTTTGCACTCCTGAGTTACTTAATAAAATTAATTTGGAGGTGTAGTTTAGAGGTACTTGGACTGACACAAGAGACCTTCGACCAAGAGTTGCTGATCTTCATGAGGTGTGAAAGCGATAAGCAGTCACCTCAAACTGTTTCACTCTACAGCTAGACCCCCTGTCGGCTGAGTACCGGGGCTCCTCTTCCTGGAACTGGATGTCCAGTCAAGATGGCTCCAAGGACAATCCAAAATTCTCAATAAGTAAGCTAACCGGAAGCCAGACATGAGAATAGCATCCTGTGAATTTTCGGGCTCCAACTTGCATAACGTTAACCTTTTAGAAGAGACTCGAACCACCTACAAGACTTCGTTCAGTTTAACAGCATTTCATCCTTTTTATAATTGGAGGGTGAACACGACGAGGTGAGAAATGCGTCTTCAAACCAGCAGATTACTAAACCTTTGGGTCAACTCGTGATCTACATTATCACAGTTTTGCTGTTAAAGGCTGGTTTGCAGTCTGCTGAATCATAGAATGAGATTAATTTTAAACAGACTAATTATGCTTTTGTCGAATAAATATTTTATATTTATAATATATTTTGATGAGACATGCAAGATCAGGAACAATGTTCTAATAAAAAGGAGGAGAACCAAGTCAGTGAAGCATCTTTTGGGCCTGACTGGCCTTCGACATGTTCCTTATCATTCCTTCTCTGTCTCCTGGGAACTCTCCTGATTTTATTTTCTGTTTTCATCTGTTCTGCCTACTTTTTCTCACTCTGTCTCTTCCCTTCAACTAGATCCATGTCCTGTTGCTTCACCTGTGTGACTGTGTGGTCATGTTCTGGGTCTCTGGAAAGCGCCTAGAAACAACTTATGTTGTAATAGATGCTATATAAATAAAATTGAATTGAATTGAAATGACTCCGAGTGGGCTGTCCTGTTTCTGATTCCCGTTGGATGGTGTCAGGCATGTCAGTGGCTGCTTTGGTCCAATAGAACTGTTGTTGCACACCCGGGCGCTGGCCAAAACAAGAAATTAAAGCTGCAAGCAGCGATGTAGGGGCCCTTGCACTCTTGTGCACGTTCAGGCTGCAGTGGAAGCTTGTATGACTTGATGTAGATTCTTCAGGCCTGGACATTTAGCGGATGACACCAGCCACGACTCTCTATATCAAATCATTCAAAAGTTATGGCAGAAAATAGGGACTATAAAATATCGACCAATCAGTAGAAGGGGCGGGGCTAATTTGCAGCAATTGTGTTCAAGGACTCAAAACCATGTCCGATGACACCACCCACGAGTCTTTATGTCAAACCATTCAAAAGTTATGACAGAAAGGAGAGACTATCAAATATGGACCAATCAGATGATGGGGGGGCGCGCATTTTGGCGTCTATCGTCGCCACAGTAACGCTTTTGACTGAGAAAAGTAATGTGCATCGTCGCAGGATGGAGACGCACATTTTGATGTATAACACACCTGGGTGCACGTTACGGTTCAGGCGAAGACGCGGCCGAAGAAATGGCATAAATGACGCCAAAATGACATGATTAATTCAAAATGGCCGACTTCCTGTTCGGTTTCTGCCATGGCTCCAAGAGACTTTTCTTTAAGTTGCGACATGATACAGGTGTGTACCGATTTTCGTGCATGTACATCAAACTGTATTGTGGGGCTTGAGGCACAAAGTTTTCTAGGGGGCGCTGTTGAGCCATTAGGCCACGCCCATTAATGCAAACCATTAAATATCAAATTTTTTGCCCGGCCTGGCTTGCGTGCAAAATTTGGTGACTTTTGGGGCACATTTAGGGGGAAAAAAGGCCCTCATTTCGTTGGAAAAAGAAAAACGAGGAAAAAAAATCCCTACAGATACAATAGGGCCGTCGCACTGTAAGTGCTCAGGCCCTAATAACATAAAATAAGGAAGATTTCACAGATTGCATTACTCCAAAACAAAGCTAAATCATATTTTCCCATCTGTGTCTCCTATATGTGATAAGTGGCATGTTGCCGAGGGTTCACTAGTGCATCTCTATTGGTTCTGTCCTAAATTGCACACTTTTTGGTCAGATATATGTTAAAGGCTTACTCCAGAGTCATTCAGCCCAACCAGGAACTGGCCATCTTTGGATGCTCCACCGAGACTTCTGTTTTGTCGCAGGAAACACAGCTTGCTCTGCAACTAGGGATAGTCGTGGCTAAGAAATGCATTTTATTAACCTGGAAGTCTGCCACCCCACCCACCTTTACCCAACGGCTCACTGAAATGTTGTCAGCCATTCAGATGGAGAGACTGCGCTTGCATGGCTTGGAGAGGCAAAACAGATTTGAGAGTGTCTGGGGTCCTTTTCTGGCTCAGTGCGGGACATGATACCTAACTCTCTTTTCCACTCGCAAAAGACTTGTCTTGTTGTGTGTTTTCTCTGTGGGCACTTGTCTGGCAGGCCCCCTTTTATTCTGTTATTTTTATTTATTTTTTCTTCTTCCTGTTCTGATGTTTGTTGTTTGTTTTCATGTTGTGGATTGTTCCTTGTGTAAAATTTAAAAACTATAAATAAAATATAAAAAAAAATAAGGAAGATTTTTGCAGCTCTGTGAGTGCTTGCGTCCGTGCATGCGTGTCTGCTCAGCTTTGAGTCCTTAATTCAGCCATTTAAGCTTCTTCCACTTTTTCACCCTACATGCACAGTGCTTACACAAAATAAACAGATTTTTAGTGACAGCTCACACTGAGGCATGAAGTTGGCAAGACCCAAGCCTGGGTTGACCCAGCCTGAGGACAGGAAACCAGAAGAGAACCCCATCACAGTCCCGGTGGTCGGGTGTACGGTTTCAGCTTTGTCGTGCGTGTTGTCTGGTAGAAGATGACGATCAGTGATGGGTACGCAACCTGCTGCTAAAACCCCTCTAACACTCAGAAGTTGTGAAAATCTGATGTTCTGCAAAGTGCTTAGCATATAGGCTACCGTGATGGAGGAGGGTCACTAAAAAAAAGAAAGGCCTGGCAGTGTGGGGATGCAGTAGAGCTCAAGCGGCTGCTCCATCAGCTCTGAGGCGAGCAGAGTGTTTCGCAGCGGGGCTCATTGGAGCCACCCATGGTTTTAAAGAAATTAGAAGAGTAACGCATGGTGTATTTGTTATATTGTCTCACACTTAAAGTACTCGTGTTGCCGTTTGCCCGCGGCCAGTAAGATGGCACCACCAACAGAAAAGGTTAGATTTGTTTTTTCTTGAAGAAACACACAGTGATAATGTAAATGAAATAGACTGGGGGTTATGGTGGGGAGGACAGCATGTCCTGAGCCATGTGACATACTTAAGTGCAGGAGTTGCTATTTTATTTTCTCCTAATCTAAATGTTTATATCATATCCAGTGTAGAAATGGTAAACGGAAAAGTCCTGATGGTCAGGGCTGAAATTGAGGAATTAAAGTTCATCTTTATAAATGTTTATGTTCCAAATCAGGGCTCTGACCGTGAAAGGCTTTTTAAGCTATTAAAAGGAAAGTTAAGAAATATAGATTTCAGTGAGTGTATTGTATTAGGGGGAGACTGGATTTTTTATATAGATGTCTCTCTGGATGTCTCTCTTATCCCATGTTTTACAGGGATCATATTTAATAGATGTGTGGAGGATAAAACACCCTTCAGATAGACAGTATACATGGGTCAGGATATCAGATGGCAGAGTTAGTGCAGCTAGAATAGATAGGTTTTATTTATCTGGTTGGTTTAATGCTAGAGTTGGCAACTTTCAAATAATCCCAGTGGCTTTTACAGACCATCATTTACTTGTAATGGAACTGATCTTATCTCCTACTGGAAAACCAAAGTCTTTTTGGCATTTAAACGTTAAGATGCTACATGATAAAACGTTTTGTGAAAATTTTTTTGGGTTTACTGGAGGTCTAGGAGGAATGATTTTACATCTCTTATTCAGTGGTGGGAGGTAGGGAAAGCTTAGATCAGGGTGTTCAACAATATGCATTTTAGTTCACTGTTAGCATCAGGAGAGCCGTGCAGAAATTATAAGAAGAGATATTAGACCTGGAAAATGCCTCCGTCTCACAACCAGATCAACAAAATAGTGAATAATTAAATATTTTTCTGCATGAGAAAGCTAAGGGAGCTTTAGTTAGCGCTAGGTTCACCAGACTCCAAGATATGGTTACACCAACTGCTTTCTTTTTTAACCTGGATAAATCTGCTGTCAGGAAAAAGCAAATGGTGTGTCTTCATCTTCCTGATGGAAGGGTGACCACAGATCCGGCCGAGATGAAGCAACATACAGTGGGCTTTTACACGTGTCTATTGCAGCGCTTTTTCAGGGGCTTCCTTGGCTGAGTCCAGAAAATCAAGAGACTTTAAACGCAGATATGTCTCTGGCTGAGCTGACTTCTGCCGTGGGTCAGATGGCGTCGGGCAAGGCTCCAGGAATGAACGGTTTACCATCAGACTTTTTAAAAAAGTTTTGGAGTGTTTTGGGACAGGACATTCTTGATGTATTTAATGAGTCTTTTAAGAAAGCGATCCTTCCAGCTTCCCGTAGGCGTGCAGCGCTCTCTTTATTACCTAAGAAAGGGGATTTAGCCCTTCTAAAGAACTGGAGGCCAGTGGTACTTTTATGTACAGATTATAAGACTATATCTAAGGTTTTATCGAATAGATTGAAGATTTTATTGAACTGTTGGTCCAGATCAGTCATATTGTGTTCCTGGTAGATCTATCATGGGCAAGTTATTTTTAATAAGATACATATTTGATATTTGTAATGTATATAATGTTAATGTAGGTGTTATTTCTATTGATCAAGAGAAAGCGTTTGATCGTGTAGATCATTCCTATCTTTTTTAAACTTTGCAGGCTTTTGGTGTTGGGGAGGTTTTTTGTTGCGGGTTAAATTATTGTACGAGGATGCATGGTGCGTGGTAAAGATAGGGGGAGGTTTAAGCTGTCCTGTGCCAGTCAGACGGGGTATTAGGCAGGGCTGCCCCATTTCAGGGCTGCTTATAGCCTTGCTATAGAACCCTTTCTGTGCAGGTTGAGGGGTGGACTAAAGGATTTTGCTCTGCCAGAGCTGGCTCCGGGGCCTCCTCTTGCTTTATCAGCATATGCTGATGACATAACTGTGATCGTACGGGACCAGAGAGATGTACAAATATTAGAGGACAGTTTGATATTACATGAGAAAAGCTTCTTCAGCTAAGGTCAATTGGGGTAAAAGTGAAGCTTGTTTGGCAGGTCAGTGGAGCTTGGGGAGTACTCCTGGTCTTCCAGGGAACCTTCGGTGGGGAAAAAGTGGGTTAAAAATCATAGGAGTGTATTTGGGGAAGGAGGACTTTCAAAAGCAGAACTGGGTGGGAGTGCTGGAGAAGGTAGAAGCCAGGTTGTCTCAATGGAAATGGTTGCTACCCTATTTGTCATACAGGGGAAGAGTACTGATTATCGATAACCTGGTTGCCTCATCTCTGTGGCACGGAGTCCTTGTTTTGGTGCCACCTCCAGGTCTTGTGAAGGAGGTGCAACGGCTTTTGGTGAACTTCTTTTGGACTGGTCAACACTGGCTGAAGGCGTTGGCTCTGTATCTTTCTGTGGCAGAGGGAGGACATGGAGTGGTGGACATTCAATCCAGAACTGCAGCTTTCAGATTGCGGGACGGCGCAGAGGTTGCTGTATGGCTGTGGTCACCCCTGCTAGGCTGCTCATCAGAAAAGCTGGTTGGCTTGGGTTGGTAAAACAACTCTGTTAAGACTCTCTGAGGACCTGACTCGACTGACACCTTTCTATAGGTCAGTGGTTGATGCCTGGCAGACATTAAAGATCACACGGACTCCTGACCCCGGGCCAGGGATGTGGCTCTTTGAGGAGCCGCTGTCTCACAATGACTTTGTCAATGTCACTACATTTTCCTCAGCTACACTGAGAAGTAAGTTTGTTGAGGCTGGCATTAACAAACTGGGTCACCTTGCTACAGCCTCATTAAACATACTTGGTGAAATTACTGACATCTGGTCTTCCAGAGTGCTGTGGAGGTTTGTGGAGGAAGTCTGGAAATCAATGTCTGTACAGCTGAGAATATTTGCCAAGAACAGTGCGTTTGCTGACCAATGGACAGAGAACAACGTGTACGAGTTTCCCTCACTGAGTGTCAGTCCTGCGGCTGTAGAGTGGCAGGAGGAGAGTGGACATCTTCTTTCATTGGCAACGCCAGCTGTATCATAGCTGCGGTAAGGTGTTGAAAATTCGCTCCCTCACTGAAGTCAAGGAGTCGAGATGGGGTTTTTGATTCAGGCTGTATCCCTAAAGGCTGGTGGAGGGTCCTGTATAAGCCTCCTATGGAGAAGCGGATGGCTGACCTACAGTGGAGGATTATACATGGAGCAATAGCCACAAACAGACACGTTGCTCACCTGGATCCAAGCACTGGGGACACACATAGGCACTGACGCATACACTGAAGTTTGTGTTAATGTTTAGTTAGTTGTTTATGTGTAGTTTAGGCATCGGAATTTATCCCAAGTGTTGTTTCACTATCTTTCAACACTTGTGTAAATACATTCTGTATTTTATACATATTTTTATACATATTTGTCTCCTTCCTTCACTCTTATTCTGTAACGCCAACCCTGGCAACGTTCTGGCACATATGGAATAGCAGCTACTTTGAGACTGATTTTGTTGTTCAGTTATTTTCCTGATAAGTCAGGTAGTGCCCCGTTTTGATTTAATCATTTTGATCATTCATTTTGATAAGTCATCTTCTTTATTAATAATTAATAATGATCTTACATTAGTTATAAATAACTCTCCTGTGAAGTGGTAAAAGGTCTCCATCTTTACAGGGCGTGTTCTTACACCCACCGCTCCCCCATGGTTCAATACAATTACTCCCTCTCCTTCTTCGATCAGTATAAGGAGTAAGAGTCTCTAGGACACCTTTGGATGTCTCACCTGTCAAGTTTGCTGTTGCTCTTCAAAAGAGAATTGCCCCTCCCCCACCTGTAGTCTCCTATGATGTGGATGTGGGGCTGCGTCTCTATGGAGGCCTGATGAAGGATGTCTTATTAGTCTTGTCATGTTTTCTCATTTATACAGTTGTTAGTTTCCACTATGCGAGTTGCCTGATAAAACGGATGTCTTCTATGTTCTCCGGTAAATAAGATGATTTATGAAATTTGGAATTGGTTGCATTCTGTTTTCACATACATTGTCCAATACGCCCTGACTTTTTTCAGTATTAGAGTTGTAGTATTTCTCACCCTCTCAATAACTCATAGACACATTCCTACTTTTACCTACACGTGCACAAATAAATGCAGGCATGCCAGAGAAAAATAAGCTGCCCTCTCCCTTCCCTTCCTCAAGGACACACAAACATGCATCCTGACACCATCCATTAGAGGCAGACAGGTGGCAGCAGGCTATCCAGGCACGCTGAGACGAGAATGAAAACTCCTTTAATCACACACACACACACACACACACACACAGTCTGCAGCATCAGGAATAGGAATCAGAATAAGAGGCGAAGGAGGGGACCGGGGGCAGATGGCAACAGCACCCGTTGACCTTGAGGAGGGGGAAGATCAACTCAGAAGAGATGAGAGGCCACAAATGAGACAACAAGGGACCAAACACAAGACAAAGGGCTTTCTAACTGAAGACAAAGGGAAGACAGGGAAGGAGGAGTCAGGGAAATGATTTCCCTCACCCCGATAACATGTACCAGATGTTCAGGTGTCAACTGTTATGAAGTGCTCTGCTTCCATGTCTTCTCTTGATCTGGAGAGGCAAAGCAGCTCAGTCACAACGGACCATCATCAGTAAGGTTCATTTCCAAGATCTCTGTGACTGATAGCGAGGTTGTAAACAAATGCTTTTTTAAGGATAATTCAACTGAAACCTTTAACCAAGTCTACTCTTCCACCTCCACTCTGTCCTGTAACTCAGTAAATGGACTACCAGAACACTTCCACTTCAAAATTTCAGATATCATTGATTCCATTGCTCCCACCAAGGTGAAAGTTGTCTCTGGTGAGAAGACGTCTCACTAGGAGGCCCCACTAGTAAGAAATGAAAAAAGGGAGTGTGGAAAAGCCGAAAAAAGGTGGCGAAAGACTGGACTCCAGGTTCACTATGATATCTATAAAGAGAGACTTCACATATGTATTTTGCAACTGAGGAATGCAAGGGAATCCTTCTTTATTGAAATCATCAACAAAAACATCAATCACAGTCGTGCCTTGTTTGCTGCCTTGGACCGGTTAACAAACCCCCTGGGTCAGTAACATCTGAACTCTGCTCTACAAGGGCCTGCAATCAAATTATCAACTTTACTGAGAAAGGCCAGAAGGTGAAAAAGAAAAGCAATCAGTGTATCAATGTCAGGTCCAGGAACAGGGCTGTATCCAATCAAAACCAATTTGGACAAAATTACCCGATTTGGCCCAAAAATCAAGTACAAAATCCTGGAGGATATTACGGACCAGCTCCTGCTGTATCGATATTTTAGGTTTTGGTGTTCGGTATACAACATTTACAACCCCAATGTGGGCACAATGCCATCAGGTGGCAATTGGAGAAAATATTTTCCAAAAACATGTTCAATATTATCTCAAGTCTTTATTTTAAAAAAAATATGTTGTTTTATGATGTGACTGAAGTCCACAGCCAGCAGGAGAGTTGTCGGTATTGTGATCCTGTAAGAGCTCGCATTCTATCTTCCTTTGATCCTCTTTTCCTTTTGGATTCATAATCTTTTTCAGTTCTTCTCTCTGTTTTAACATTGAGTACCCCTTCTTGAGATCTGTAATAAGGTAAGAGTGTGGGTTGGATTTGCTTCCACCTGCTGCATCACCAGACTTCTACTCACACAGACACTCTGACATCATCCTGGAGGAGATTGTTGAGATTGGTGATGGTGGGAGTGAGTTTTCCTCCTGATGGTGGTGGCTGCCCACGTCCACCAAACATACAGACTTGAGGTCTTTGTGCCCCTGATATATCTCTGAAGCCCACGTCCCATAGAGGCCAGGACAACAAATTGCTGTGAACCCATGAGATTCATGTCACCAGAGGCATCCTGGAGCACTTTAGAAGTGTTCTGCTCAACTAAAAATTAGCATGGAGTCTATTGGAGTGCAGGACAGCATTAGCATTAGCTAAGCTGCCAGACGTGAGAGTGGCATGGAGAATGCAGTGAATTTTCAAAGTAAAACACCATGAGCAGCCTTTGACTCTTACCTTTGACTTGGGAAGACAATTCAGTCCAACAATCCAACAATCCAATCATCCCTTTCATCCGTAGACATTTTTTGCACTTGTCTGCATATATATATTAATGGTTAATACCAAGTTTGGTAAAAACCGGTGTCTGACTAAATACTTTTTTGCCCAACTAAGTGAGTCAATACTTTGATATATCCTTTGTTGGCAATGACAGAGGTCAAATGTTTTCTGTAACTCTTCACAAGGTTTTCCCTCACTGTTGCTGGTATTTTGGTCCGTTCCTCCGTGCAGATCTCTTCTAGAGCAGTCATGTTTTGGGGCTGTCGCTGGGCAACGTGGACTTTCAACTCTCTGCAAAGATTTTCTATGAGGTTGAGATCTGGAGACTGGCTAGGCCACTCCAGGACCTTAAAAAAAAAGGTGCCTTTTATACCAATAACGAGTTAAAACAGGTGCCATTAATACAGGTAACGAGTGGGGGACAGAGGAGCCTCTTAGAGAAGAAGTTACAGGTCTGTGAAAGCCACAAATCTTGCTTGTTTGTAGGTGACCAAATACTTATTTTACCCAGGAATTTATGAATTAATTCACTAAAAATCCTACAATATGATTTCCTGGATTATTTCCTCCCATTCCGTCTCTCATAATTGAAGTGAACCTATGATGAAAATGATAGCCCTCTCTCATCTTTATAAGTGGGAGAACTTGAACAATTGGTGGCTGACTAAATGTTTTTTTCCCCCACTGTACAGGCACCAGTATTTTGTCCTTTTGACTGCACCATTAAAATGTGTAGCTAATATTAGCAGACAATGCTCTTAGTCACTGGCAGTTGTGAGCATCACCTACTTGAACACGTGCAAGTGACATTTACATTGGCCGTTAAAATGGTTGGAGGCACACATGCTGAAGACCTCAGTGGTGAAGCGTCACTCTAAATTGGGCTTTGACAAGAGACAATCCAACAGATATGCAGTTTCATTTGGTTTAATATGGTGGAACAATAGCCCTGAAAAATCACATGGACGTCGGCACACTTACATTAGTTTTCACACTACAAGACTGGGTACAATCTTACAATGGTGTTGGCTTTGTGTTTTTGGGAACAAATCATATGCAGGAAATGACACATAATGACCATGAACGCCAGCCCATGACATCACCACCTCAGGTGAATTCATGAATTCCTCTAACTCTGAGAGAAAAGGGCTCTCTCTAACCCTGAGCCTGAAGAACTCCAAATGTGAAAGATATTTGCAAAAGCAGTAATCCACACCTCATAAAAATATTCATTTACAGAAAAACAAAAAGTTGTGAAAAATAAATTTGGACCAAAACTGTTTATTAAAGCCCATCCAGACAGAAACACAAGGAAGTCAATCATAGTCCGGTGAGAAGTGATTTAGAAGAGCAGGTTTCTTTCTTTTTGTATCATTTGCTGTGGTCTAATGAAGACTAATGACAGTCCTAAGCCCATCTGCAGATCATATCACCTCCTACCAACTTAACTGCTTCACAAACAGTTCCCTTCACCAAGGACCCAGACGTTGATGGACAGACAGGAAAACGCTTCAGCAAAGGAAGACATTTCCAAATGTCTTGCTGTCAGTAACATAACAATGTCAGAAATCCAAACTGAATATGAGTGATGGATATATGCATGATTACCTTGCATAGTATATCATCTGGGCTTCAGTCCCCAGCAGAAGTTGCTGTAGCTCAGCTCCAGCCCCATTTTTGTGAAATATGTGAGGAATTTACTGAACAGACCACCATTATTGGGCAGGAATGGCTCAACTTCACAGATGTACAAATAACCCTCGATGCACTCCGATGGAACTACGCGGCATCTCTGATGCTGACTTTTAAACTGAACACAGAGCAGACGGTCTGTCTGCTCTCCAGCCTGGAAGATACAGCATCCATCGTGTCCAAATATGACAACGTTTTTCAGAGTTGTAACTTATCATATGTCCCTAATGGACATGAATAACAAATCAAATGTAGGGGAAGAGATGTCTTTTTTCTGAGACCAATCTCCATGACGACATGATGGCCAGGTGTTGTCGCCTTTGTTCCAGGCATGTCTATCATCTGGTGCAAATGTGGAAAGCAGCGACCCGTCAGTGACCCATCAGCAACCCGTCAGCGACCCGTCAGCAACCCGCCGTCGCCCTGTCATGAATTTCCTTCCTTTTGCAGCGCTAACTCTTGTACAGAAAATTGCAGATGCAATGATTAGATGAGTCTGTGAATCCCCCGGATATTGATCTGACCTAAAATATTCATGTAACATTTAATGGCACACAATCTATATTTCTTTCTCTCTTTTGTTTGGCTAATTTAACCAATACTGATAATAATCAGATGTTTTCAAAAAACCTCAACTTCATGCTGCTTTTTCACTTAAAGGAGCTGTATGTAAGAGCAATAATAAAACGAATCATAAAATGACCCCGATATGTCAACAGCCATTTAAAAATCATGTTCATTTCAAATACTTATGTCACTGACAACAGCACTCAAGCCAGGATATTCCAGTTTAAAAAGAGGAGTTGCAGCCCTCAACTGATGTTTATGTTGTCATTTTTTGTTTGGCCTGAAGCTCCACCCTCCACCTATCTCCCAATCACCAAGTCAGTATTGTTTCTGAAGCTCCACCCTCCACCTATCTCCCAATCACCAAGTCAGTATTGTTTCTGAAGCTCCACCCTCCACCTATCTCCCAATCACCAAGTCAGTATTGTTTCGGCATCCGGGGTTGCCAGCTCGGCTCTAATTATCACAGCCATGGCAGCCTACGTTCCTGCTGCATTCTGCAGCCTACCTGGCAACCTCTGGTCGGGGGGAGGAGGGGGAGGGTACACGCCGCTCAACAATATTTTGAAAGTGACTGCAGTACCAGTTTTGGCCATTTCTTACAGACGGCTCCTTTAAAGTTTAACTACCACATCAATTATGATGTGAAAATGTCGTAAATAAAACTTGTGAATCAAAAAGTGTACCTACATTATAAAATATAGGCTCTTGCCCATCAAGACAGACGCTGTCCTCGCCAGGCTTTGACGTTTATACAAACTCGGACCATTTTACAGTATGCACACATAGTAAAGAAATGTAAAATTATAAAGCGTGATTTCAATTCATACAAGTAAATAATTTAAAAACCAAAACCTGCATTTCTCATTTAAAACAAAAAAAAGTTCAGGAGACAGTCAACAAATAAAAGACATGTTAAAGTTCAAAGATATTTGGCAAAAGGACATTGAGACGTTTGTTTTTAGGATTAGGTCAATTCCGCAATGTCACTTCTACTTTCAGGACATTACATGCCTTTTTTTTACTCTTGATAAAAACCAAACAATTCACCACCTGAGCTGCTGCTCTGTCCACGGTGAAAGGACTGCCAGGTGTTTACGAGCAAGTAAATGACACGGGAGGATTATAGTGTAATGCATACCTGGGATTACAGGAACAGCCCTTCCTCTAATCCCCATGGACTCTCAGTTCTGGAAATCAGTGACTCGGAAAGATACCCTGAGAGAGAAAAATAAGGGGATTATCATTGTTTTCATCTGCCCAGCCATTCTGTTCCTCCTCTGGTTAGTCATTTGTTGCTTTTCTGATAACGGCGTCCAGTTTTCCCAGCAGACTGGCATTTAGTTTCCTGGTTAACATAGTGGCTCCTAAAATCTAAGATCACGGCAAAGCAGTCCAGGGGGTCTCGCTGGATAAATTCACTGGCGCCCTGCTTGTAACAAAGTGCTCTTAGACGCTTTCACACCCCGATACGTAGCAATGGTCTTGTTTACCAGATGTTTCAAATATCTAGTGGGGATCATCATGTCAGCTGCTGCGGCTGTTGAGAAGCTAATATTCATACTCAGTCGTTCACAATGGATCAAAGATGGTCAGTGTGTTTCAGTTGGTGTCCACTGATCTGTGGTGTAGGTAGTTTATTATGTACTCACACTCACACCTGCTCCGCCAAACACCTTGTTTTTTAAACCGTACCGTTCCATCCGGTTGCTCCGCCCTGGTGGAGGCATGTGGGATGCCTAACGGTGTCTATGTTTTCAAATAGGAGGCAGCCACTTGGACATGCTTAAGATGTCTTCCTCCCTTCTTCCTCTCTGCAGAGACACGTTCATTTACACGTCTTGGTTTTAGCAGAGCCTTGTTCACTGCAAGCCGCTGAGAATGAGCTGCCACCTTGTTCCACAGCCTGTCTCAAGGAACAACAAGACACTTTTCCTTTTTAATTTCCCACTGGAGAAGAATCACCGTCTCACATATTTTGGAAACAGCTGTTGCTGTAAGTGAACCAGAGCACAACGCTGTGGACGTGATAATGTCCACGCTCAGCCACTCAGCACGTACTCTCAGCAATCAGACCGCTGTTACATCCCCAGTCCATGTGTCCATTTTAAAACGTATTGAATTGAAGTGAAATGTTATTTCGAACATGAAATGGTAGTGAATAAAAAACAAAACAAGATTAAATAAATGTAAATAAGAAAACAAAAATATAGTAGGAAGTAGTAAAAACGTATTAAATCCTACCCCTAAACTATTTAATTATAATCAAAATTCATTTATTTCTATACAAAAAATGTATATCTATAATGTCTATATATACATACATGTATATACATACATTATATATATATATATACACACACACATACATACACACACACGTTATATGAATATCAATAATAACACATTCTCACACCTATATACACTGATATAAATATAACCATTTATAAATTAATAAATGTTGAACTGCTTTTGTTTCTATTTTAAATGTTGTACTGCAATATTCTGAACCTGTAAATAAGAATTGACCAAAGTTACTCCACAATGATATGGAAGTTGCAATAAAGTCATAAAGGAAATGATTATTGCTAAAGGTTGTGGGGTGTATTTTACCAGACATGCTGTTTCAGAATTTTGACAAACAAAGCTTAATGACTGGTTGTAGACAAACTGGTGTGCAGTCAGCAGTCATTAGACTCATCAACAATGCTTGCCAACATTTACAGTGGCTGGTAAACAGTTGGCATGCCAAAGATCTGGGATCATCGGGGAATCCACATTCAGACTACAGCCAGTGAGGAAGGGAGGCCTGAATTAATAACAACCTTGAGAGGAAGGGAAGCCCGCAAAGCAAGAAGGAGCTGCTGGAAATATTTCAGCAGGACGCTGTGTCTCATACCACAGAACAAGAAGCTAATGACATTTCAATTACAAAATACTGTCACGATTAGTTAAACTGGCGGACCCAAAAGCAGAAAACAACAAAGTCAAAGTCCAAGGGTGTTTATTAAAAAAATGCAGGAAAAAAGCAATCCGGAGGGCAGCGGGATTCTAGTGTGCCGATGAGCAGGCTGAGGCTGAGTGGCAGGTAGGCAGGCAGGCAGGCAGGCAAGGCAAACGGCTGGCGGAGATTCTCTGAGGATGAGAAGGACAGGAATCAAAAATCACGAGAAGCACAAAATCTGCACTCACTAACTAAAGTTTCCAAAAATGCAAAACTAGGGAATATACTGGACAGGTAGACTAGAAGCGTTACCACACACTAGGGTTGTGAAACGATCTGGCATCGGCGCCGCAGGATCTCCAAACATTTGTAGGGGATGATTAGCTGACGCCAGGCAGGTGAGGAGACGAGGGAACTGGAACCAGGTGTGCCAAGCTGAGAGCTGGAGCCAAGCCTATATGCCCACCGAACACACACAAACAAATAGACAAGACACAGACAATGACAGACTGTGACAGGGCCCCCCCCTCAAGGGACGCCTCCAGGCGACCCACCAGGCCCGCCCGGGTGACTGCGGTGGAACGCAGAGACGAGGGAAGGGTCCAGGATGAAGCGCCGAGGCACCCAGCACCGCTCTTCAGGGCCGTACCCCTCCCAGTCCATCAAGTACTGCAAGCCCCTCCCACGACGCCGCACATCCAGCAGCCGCCGGACCGTATAGGCAGGGTGGTCATCAATGACGCGGGGGGGGGACATCAGGTGGAGCCAGGGGTCTGGATGACACAGGCTTCAACTGGGAGACATGGAAGGTGGGATGGACCCTCCAGCGAGGAGGCAACCTCAGCTTGACCACTGAAGGATTGATGACGGAAATGATTTCATATGGACCAACATACCGGGGCAAAAGCTTCTTGGAGTCCACCTTCAGGGGGAGGTCTTTGGAGGAAAGCCACACCCGCTGGCCTGGTTGGTACACAGGGGCTCTGGACCGGCGCCGGTCAGCGTATCGCCGATTTCGCTCCACAGAGCCGAGGATTGCCGAACGAGCATCTTTCCACACCTTGCGGCAGCGCCGCATATGAGCCTGGACAGAGGGAACGGAGATGTCGTCCTCCTCCGCTGGGAACAAAGGCGGTTGGTAACCCAGGGACCCCTCGAATGGCGACATTCCCGTGGCCGCACAGGACAGGGTGTTGTGGGCATACTCAACCCAGGCCAAGTGGGTGCTCCAGGAGGAAGGGTTCTTGGAGGCAACACAGCGGAGCGCAGCTTCCAGGTCCTGGTTGGCTCGTTCCGTTTGTCCATTAGACTGGGGATGATAACCAGATGTTAAACTGACAGAAGCTCCAAGGGCTTGACAGAAAGCTTTCCAGACCTGTGACACGAACTGCGGTCCTCTGTCCGAAACCAAGTCAGCCGGGATGCCGTGGAGACGGAACACGTGTTGCACCAGGAGGTCAGCTGTTTCCAATGCCGTAGGTAACTTGGGAAGAGCCACGAAATGTGCAGACTTAGAGAACCTGTCCACTATGGTAAGGATAACAGATTTTCCCTGGGACGGAGGGAGCCCGGTTACAAAGTCCAGAGCAATATGGGACCAAGGTCGACTGGGCACAGGCAGTGGACGAAGTAAGCCAGCAGGAGGTTGGTTGGAGGACTTTCCTCGGGCACACACCGAACAGGCGGACACAAAGGCACGAGTGTCGGCCTCCATAGCAGGCCACCAAAAATGGCGCTTTAGTAGGGACAGGGTACGGCCAACCCCTGGGTGGCAGGCAAACCGGGATGTGTGTGCCCAGGACAGGACTTGGGAGCGGACAGGGTCAGGCACAAAAAGGCAATCATCAGGGCCATTACCCGGGTCAGGGTGGTCTCGCTGGGCTCCTCGAACCAATGACTCAATGTCCCAAGTCACTGCAGCCACAATACAGGATGGGGGTATAATGGGCTCCGGACTGGGGCGGTCCTCAGAGGTGAATTGACGGGACAAGGCATCCGGCTTGACGTTGCGGGAGCCTGGGTGGTAGGTCAGTGTGAAGCAAAACCGGCCAAAGAACAGAGCCCACCGGGCCTGACGAGAGTTAAGGCGTTTCGCAGACTGGATATAGGTCAGGTTCTTATGGTCTGTCCAAATGATGAAAGGGTGTTCAGCTCCCTCAAGCCAGTGCCTCCATTCTTCTAGCGCAAGTTTAACAGCAAGTAGCTCCCGTCCCGATTTCCCACGTCGTAATTGCGTTCGGCGGGCTCGAGACGGCAGGAAAAGAACGCACATGGGTGGAGCTTCTGGTCTTTGGCAGATCTTTGAGAAAGGACGGCCCCCACCCCTGACTCAGAGGCATCAACCTCGACGATAAACTGGCGTGAGGGGTCAGGGTGGATGAGGACAGGAGCTGTGGTAAACCGTGTCTTTAGTTCTTTGAAGGCTGCATCAGCCTCGGTGGTCCAGGTGAAAGGGTTGGCTGGGGAGGTGAGCCTGGTGAGGGGTTCGGCTACACGACTGTAGTCCCTGATGAAACGTCTATAGAAATGTGCGAACCCAAGGAAACTCTGGAGACGCTTGACCGAGGTTGGTTGAGGCCAGTCAACGACTGCACGCACCTTTTCAGGGTCTGCCTTCACCTGGCCACTCTACACAATGAATCCCAGGAATCTAGTAGATGGAACATGGAATTCACATTTCTCCGCCTTTATGTAGAGCTTGTTCTCTAGAAGACGCTGGAGCACCTCTCGGACATGACCCACGTGTTCCTTTAGGTTCCGGGAGAAAATCTGGATGTCGTCCAAGTACACAACGACTGTTCGGTTAAGCAGGTCACAAAGAACGTCCTTGACCAAGGCTTGAAACATAGCTGGGGCATTAGTTAAGCCAAAAGGCATGACAAGGTACTCGAAGTGGCCGAGTGGTGTTTTAAATGCCGTCTTCCATTCGTCTCCAGCTCGGACTCTAATTAAGTGGTAAGCATTTCTGAGATCCAATTTGGAGAAAACGGTGGCGCCTTGTAGGGCTCGAAGGCAGAGGCAAGTAGAGGTAAAGGGTATTTGTTTTGGACGGTGATGTTATTGAGACCTCTGTAGTCAATACAGGGACGTAAAGAGCCATCTTTCTTGCTCACAAAGAAGAAGCCTGCGCCCACTGGGGAGGATGAGGGTCGAATGATGCCGGCAGCCAATGAGTCATGGATATACTTCTCCATAGCCTCCCTCTCTGGCGAGACAGATTGTATAACCGGCTGGATGGCAGGGGAGCTCCAGAAAGAAGGTTGATAGCACAGTCATAGGGGCGGTGCGGAGGGAGAGACAAGGCACGTTGCTTACTGAAGGCTTCACTTAAGTCATGGTATACTGGAGGTACATTGGAAAGGTCTGGTGGCTCGGAGATAATAGGGGAAATGGTACCCTCATTAGGAGAGCGAGCGGACCGCAGGCAGGTGGAATGGCAGTGGGGACTCCAGCTCACGACTTTACCCGCGGCCCAGTCAATAAGAGGATTGTGCAAAACCAGCCAGGGCTGACAAAGGACTATGGGAGCGTGTGGGGACGAGATTATGTGGAACTGGATCTGTTCGTGATGATTGCCTGACACCAGGAGGTGCACAGCTTCGGATCGGTGAGTGACTTGAGCGAGGAGGCGACCAGTCAGAGCATTGGCCCTCAGAGGTGAAGGAAGCGGCTCGATGGTTAAGCCCATTTGAGAGGCAACACCCGCATCCAGGAAGTTTTCATCCGCACCAGAATCCACCAGAGCAAACAGGGACAAGGATTGAGATTGCCAACGAAGAGTAGCTGAGAACTGCATTCTGCATAAGGGTTTGGGGGAAGAGACAGCCTGGCTCACCAGAACCCCCACTGTAACTGGGGAGCCTAATCTTTTGGCCGCACGGGACAGGTAGCAAGGAAATGGCCAGGATTGCCACAGTAAAGGCACACCCCTGCGCGCCTCCGGCGAGTGTGCTCTTCTGGTGTAAGGCGGGCTCGGCCCACCTGCATGGGCTCCGCATCAGGAGGACTAGGGGTCAAGGCTTGGGACACGGGAGGTCTGACCTCAGCTGGTGGGTCTCTGCTACTGGGAAAAGACCTAGGAAGAATAGGCTCGGCTTGCCACTGGGACATTTGGTCAGAGATGTCGATGGCCGTTGTAATGGCATCATCTAGAGAGAACTGCCCATGTCTAAGCGCAATTTCCCTCCCAATGGCACGGCTGAGCCCATTTTGAAAAGCTGTGAGTAGGGCTTGGTCGTTCCACCCCGACTCCACAGCAAGGGACCGGAATTCAGAGGCAAATTCTCTTACTGAGCGCCTGCCCTGGCGAAGTCTCAGAAGCTGTTGAGCTGCCTGCTGTCCTCGTATGGGGTGGTCATAGACTCGCTTGAGTTCAGTGACAAGGGCAGAAAAGGATTGGACTGCAGGAGAACGCTGCTCACGGAGGGCATTGAAATAACTGAGAGGAGGACCCTCCAGCAGATTAGCAGTATAGGCTATCTTAGCTTCCTCACGACCATAGCGAGGCGGTTGAGCTTCAAAGCTCACCTGAACTTGGGTTAAAAAGTCCCGACAAGTGTTAGGATTGCCAGAGTACTTAGCTGGTGGGGGGATGTGTGGCTCTGCATGAGGAACAGCGGCAGCAGCTGGAGCAGCAGGTCCAGGTGGAGGTGCCTCAGGAGGTGGAGCTTGCGCCTGCGATGCAATGGTGAGAGCAGTAAGCTGGTTGGAGATCACAGTCATCTGATCAACAAGTCTTTGAAGCAGTGAATCATGGTTGCCTAAAAGCTGTCCCTGATTAGCAACGGCCTCCTTCACCCTACCGAGTTCCGCTGGGTCCATATTAGGCCAGATCGTTCTGTCACGATTAGTTAAACTGGCGGACCCAAAAGCAGAACACAACAAAGTCAAAGTCCAAGGGTGTTTATTAAAAAAATGCAGGAAAAAAGCAATCCGGAGGGCAGCGGGATTCTAGTGTGCCGATGAGCAGGCTGAGGCTGAGTGGCAGGTAGGCAGGCAGGCAGGCAAGGCAAACGGCTGGCGGAGATTCTCTGAGGATGAGAAGGACAGGAATCAAAAATCACGAGAAGCACAAAATCTGCACTCACTAACTAAAGTTTCCAAAAATGCAAAACTAGGGAATATACTGGACAGGTAGACTAGAAGCGTTACCACACACTAGGGTTGTGAAACGATCTGGCATCGGCGCCGCAGGATCTCCAAACATTTGTAGACTGGGGATGATTAGCTGACGCCAGGCAGGTGAGGAGACGAGGGAACTGGAACCAGGTATGCCAAGCTGAGAGCTGGAGCCAAGCCTATATGCCCACCGAACACACACAAACAAATAGAAAAGACACAGACAATGACACACTGTGACAAATACTGTACGTTGTCTCTTGCCATTTTCAAATAAACAAGAGCATGGTTATGTGTCATTTCCTGCATATATTTTGTTCCCAAAAACACAAACCCAATAATATTGTAAGATTGTAGCCAGTCATACCACTTCAACTTTGAGAGACAGAATGGAGGGAAAGAATCCATGAAATCACATTGTAAGATTTTTACTGAATGAATTCATAAATTCCTGGGTAAAATAAGTATTTGGTCACCTCCAAACAAGCAAGATTTGTGGTTTTCACGGACCTGTAACTTCTTCTTTAAGAGGCTCCTCTGTGCTCCACTCGTTACTTGTATTAATAGCACCTGTTTTAACTGGTTATCAGTATAAAAGACACCTGTCCACAACCTCAAACAGTTACACTCCAAACTCCAATATGGCCAAGACCAAAGAGCTGTCAAAGGACGTGAGAAACTAAATTGTAGACCTGCACCAGCTGGGAAGACTGAATCTGTAATAGGTAAGCAGCTCGGTGTGAAGAAATCCACTGTGGGAGCAATTATTAGAAAATGGAAGACATACAAGACCACTGATAATCTTCCTCCATCTGGGGCTCCACACAATATCTCCCCGTGGGGTAAAAATGTATCCTTTATTTATTCAGGAAAGTCCCATTGAGATACAATATCTCTTCTGCCAGGGAGTCCTGGTCAAGATAGCAGCAAAAAAATATAAATATATCACAAATATAATATGTATATAATATAAAAATGATCACAAGAACGGTGAGTAAAGATCGCAGAACCAGACGGGGACCTAGTGAATGACCTGAGAGAGCTGGGACCAAAGTAACAAAGGAACCATCAGTAACACACTACACCACCAGGGACTCAGATCCTGCAGGGCCAGACGTTCCCCTGCTGAAGCCAGTACATGTCCAGGCCCGTCTGCAGTTTGCTAGAGAGCATTTGGATGATACACAAGAGGATTGGTAAAATGTTATTTGTTCAAATAAACAAAGGGGTGGTGTAGCAACTCATAATGTAATAACGGCTCATAATGTAATAAAAGTTAATAATGTAATAATCGGCTCATAATGTAATAAAATCATGAGCGCATAACGTAATAACGGCTTAATGTAATAATGTAATAACTTATTACATTATGAGCCTTACTGGTGCTGCTCATAAAGTAATAGCTCATAATGTAATAATGGCCCATATTGTGAGAAAACAGCTGCATATCATAATTTTTACCTCTTGAAGGTTCAAATAAAGCAAACAGCATGGGTTTCAGCACATTAGTAAACTAAATTAGTGAAACCAAGTATTATTTAATGGTAATTGCATTCTCCCTTTTTATTATGTAAGATGTATAAAGTTGAGCCACTAGGTGGCACCGATTTTAGTTATTTATTTTTTTGCGAATGCCATGCTAACTTCCACTGTCTGATTGTTGCAGGTAAGCAGTGCTATTTGTGAACTCCCATGTTCAATTAATATCTTTGTTAAACCAAGCCATCCACCTTATCTCTTTAAATATTCGGTGTATTAAGATGTTTGTTAGGATAATGTATGTTTTAGCTGGCAGCTGAAATCTCATGTACAAGCCCTGTGGAGTAGCTAATCTACCACAGTCCTCAGTAGGGGTGTAACAATATATTGTGCCACTAAATTTCACGATTACAAAAACGTCACGATACGTGTTGTGGAGGTGACAAACTGTATCGCGATATTGGGTTATTAATATTAATCTATTGTGTTGACTAGTAACGCCTCGACCCGCGGACCAAAATCTTACTCCCCTCAGAAGAAACTAGTACCGTTTTGCAGGGTTTTGAGCTATGAACTTTTACTTATGTAAGGCTGGTGTAGAGTTAAGCCTTACCTTATTAAATTAAACCTTTTTGGGGTCGTGAGTAGGATAAACACGGGGACAACTTCTGCTGAGTTCCAGTGTACTTTAATGTCCCTCAACAGTGTAGGATTTTAGAACATCAACACAGCACCTAGTGCCGTACTGTGGCATATCACTCCGCCCAATTTAAAACAGACTAATCACTACAGATAAACTGACTAGTGTCATTATAGTCCCTGATTTACATCAGAATATAAAGAATATATTTATAAAATAATGAACCTTGAATTAACAAAATAACCTTCTTAACAAATATAAATATCCTCTTATACTAATAAGGTGAGCATGAATCAATCTGTTTTATGATGTAAAATTGTATGTATTTATTTAATTTTAGTTGTTAAATTTCTGGAAAAGAAAAAAGTCAAATCATACACGAGAGAAACTATTCAGTTTGTGGCAAAATATTTGTACTTGTATGAAACTGAAGATGCATAATGCAAACCTGACATTTACTTTTAGTTCCGTTTGTGAAAAATGGTTGGCCTGGCTTTCTCTTTAAAACTTAAACAGTTATAAAGCATTAAAAACTGTAACAATAGGGTAAAAGTACAGCATTGTTTGGTATTTTGTGTCTTTCAAATAAAAGACAACTTTTCCAGTCATATGTTCCTCATTCAAGGTTGTTAAAAAAATACTGCTATAATATCGTATCGTATTGTTATCGTGACCTCAATATCATGTACCGTATCGTGAGATTAGTGTATCGTTACACCCCTAGTCCTCAGTAAACCACTGATGAATTTTGATTTAATTCTTTATAGTGTTTTTCACTGAGCAAACACCTTATCATCAAAGAAGGTTCCTCTGCTCTACGTTTTCAATTTGTCATCTGTGTCTCTATCAACCAGCAACAGGTAGAGGTTCATCAAGGACCAGTATCATACTGTATAGGTGCATAACACGCTAAAATATAAGCAGATATCTTATTTGTTGAAAATAAATCAATATTTACATTAATCTAGTGTTAATTGTAAATTGTAAATTAAAAAAACGAATCAATTAATTTTGTTTCATTCACATAAAAGGAACAATGAGACTGGGCATAACAATTTTGGTTGGATGATGAGACATATGATGTAATTGTTAAAGCACTGAGAGGAGAATTTCACATTCCTGTAAAAGAAAGAACAAGGGTCCAACGCTCTTACCTTGTTCATCTCTGGAGGAATAAGCATTTGTTTTGGCTATCAGAAGATGGCAAGACATTGATGTATAATGGGAAATTGGTGGCAAAAAAGACGAGCCTTAAAGGTATTGTGAAGACAGGGCTTGAAGAGACCAAGGGATGTGGTGCCAGAAAACTTAATGTGTACTTAAAGGATAAGTATTCTGGAATCAGTACACAAAATGTGAAAAATGTATTGGACAGGTCCAAGGGCTATCATCTTCTCAGAGCTACTTTTCAAAACAAGGTGGTCCCAAGCCCATCAGAGCTAAAACAGTTCAAGAGCGTCATCAAATTGATCTCCCCGACATGGGCAGTCAAGCATAGAAACGTTAGATACAGGTACATCCTAACCGTCCTTGATGTATTTAGCAGATACACATGGCTACACCCTCTGAAGAGCAAAAAGAGCAAAGAGATTGCTAAACACCTCATTGAAATATACACAGAACATGGCCCACCCAAGATTGTGCAGCATGATCAGGGCAAAGAATTCAAAGGTGCAGTCCAGAAGCTGACGGAATCATATCAGGTCAAAGTCATTCAGAGCTCTCCATACCACTCCCAGAGCCAAGATAAAGTTGAGAGAACACATCGGGTGCTACGTTGAAAAATCATGCATGACTTTGTGAATTTCAAACAAGGAGGTGTTAACTGGGCAGCACATATGGCCAGTTTATGCAAGAGTTATGAATCTTGACAAAAAATGAAGTGTATTATGGGTGGAAGAATAACATCAGGACTCATCACTTATCCAGCCATACAGTAGATGCTAACCCCGACTCTGTTCCTGACTCAGTTCCTGAAGACGTAGAACAGAACATAGGTCTGTTTGATGAAAACCGCCAGACGATACGAAAGAGGGCGTACAGAAAGGCTACAGAAAGTTGCATGAAACGTATGACTAAATCAAAGGGAAATCAACCATCATCAGTTTACAACTTATAGGACAAAGTGCTGGTGAGGGTCAGCAAAGGTCCCAGATTTTCAAAACGATATGCTGTGGTACCAGGTATAGTTGTCCAAAGAAATGCAGATCTGTCAAAATACAAAGTCAAGTTCCGAATGCCAGGCAGCCTGGGCCAACATATCAAATGGTTTTCAGTATCTGATGTGACAAGTGTCACAAGGGAGCAGGAGAAGCAGCGTTCCAAGCACAAGGCCAAAAAACATCAACGCATACAGTTGTTACAGCCTTTCACCCATGAAATGAGGTTAGAGTCCTTTGAACCACTAGCTTTCAGGACTCGTTTGGACCCTATCCCAGATGGCAGCTGCCAATTTGCTGCCATGGTTGACCAACTTACCACACTTGGAATTTTTTGGTCTGCAGCATCTTTAAGGCAATAAATTGTTTCAGACCTAATGCTCCACCCACATGCCATGAACGGAATACATCTTTGTAATTTTGTGGAAGGACAATGGGATAACTATGTGCAAAGCATGCAGCACAGTGGTACATATGGTGATCATTTGATGATCATTTGGTGAGCATCTATCATATTCAATGTGCAGTTTATGGTTTTATCAACACTGAGTGTGGATACAATAGCAATAGTATCCTCACGTGGTCACTATGATGAAAGTCTGCCATTGCTGATTCTACAGTAGGCCGTTTTGTTGAAGGTCGTGGGGACCATTATGTTAGCCTTGATGGATCAGTTAGACCAGGGGTCACCAATCCTGGTCCTCGAGGGCAGGTGTCCCTGCAGGTTTTAGATGTTTCCCTGCTTCATTGCACCATGATACAAGTGACTGTGTCATTAACAGAATTGTGCAGCCCTGGATGACAAGCTGACGATGATTAATTAGAATCAGGTGTGTTAAAGCAGGGAAACATCTAAAACATGCAGGACACCGGCCCTCGAGGACCAGGATTCGTGACCCCTGAGTTAGACCATTCATTCAAAAAGTAGAGAAACAGAGGGTGCTTGTTTATAATTGTGACGGGGTTCTTTCCGGAAAAACCCTCCAATCCCCCCAAAAAAACTAGCAGTCGGATAATGTTAAGTCAATGTTTTATTGTTGTCGGCCTTCAAGATGCAAAGGTCCATCATTTATAACAATGCAAAAAAAAAATATATATACTGCAGTGGAAAAATTAAATTAATTGAAAATGGGCGGAAAAAAAAGAAAAACATTAAAACGGGAAGTTTATCAAAATCTATGTTCCACTCTGAAATGCTGCCTTCTGTACAGCTGACTCCACACTCTTTTCTCCAAGCCAAAACCGGCTTCATTTATACTTATAGCCCCTCCCACTACACCTGGATTCAATCACTGATTGGAAATGCCCTCCGTTTGCCAATCAGACTCATGAATGGGACACAGCTGACGACCATGCGGTGTGTGTGTGTGTGTGTGTGTGCGTGTGTGCGTGCCTGCGTGCGTGCGTGTGTGCGTGCGTGCGTGCGTGCGTGCGTGCGTGCGTGCGTGCGTGCGTGCGTGCGTGCGTGCGTGCGTGCGTGCGTGCGTGCGTGCGTGCGTGCGTGCGTGCAGTGGAGAGAAAGTACAGCATGTGTGTATGAGTGTGTAGTTGTTTGAATGTATGTGTGTGCGCCGCCTGCAGTCAGGGAAGGACTGCACTCAGTGAGAGAGCAGCTCCATCACAATAATACTGGCTCTGATACTGTCCCTGACCCTGACCACCATTCAAACCCTGACTCCAGTGATATCCCTGATGGTGACCCCAACACAGTCTTTCACACTAGCCCTGCTGTTGTTCCTTCTGCAGGTCCTACAGTCCCAAAATGTATCTTTCATGCTTACACTGACACTCTCTTGGTTGCTAGCCCTAACTTGCCTCAGCTCATACTGTCATCCATTATCCAGTACTGCCTGTCGATGGATTTTACAATGCTGGGCACCTTCAACAAGTTTCCAACTTGTTCAGAGAGCTAACTCTCCCATTCCTACCAAGAATTTATATCCGTGATACATTGGTGGAAAGCTTAATTATTGTGACAGATGAAGATGCTGCATAAGTATCAGTAGATTATATAAAACAGCTGGACGCAATAGTGGCCTCGCGTCCAATATCAGGAAGCTCTTCAGCCAAAATGCCAGGTGGATTAGAGAATGGATCGTGATTAAACATATATCCTTTGGATGGTTCCATATTAAAGATATTCATTGGAAGAAGTAAAGTTTTTTTTTTTTAATCCCATTATATTGTTAAGCCTAGATCTGAGTGAACACTGGCACAGTCACTGACAAATGGAGCCCCCTGGTTTGAGCTGGTTCATTGTTTTTACATTGTTCTTCTCATTATTCCAAAATAAAGTAAATTGAATGAATATGTTATGCTGCTTGTATCATGTATTTAACGTAAGAAGTAGGAAAATAATGCTTAAAAGTCTTTATTAAAGCTAGGGTCTACGATTTTACATATTGTACATTTTTATTAAAATCATTTAGAAGGTTGTTATAGCCCAATAGTGTTACCTATGAAATATGATCAGCAAAAAGAACCAGAAAAAAAAAATTCTTCTAGCTGCTGTAATTGTGAAAAGAAGCTAACCAATAGGCGCCGAATTGGTCAATCTGCCTGAATGTCAGTGATTGGACAGTCCTCACCCTACTTCACGCTTCCCATTTCTGAATTTGAAACTACGACTGGCTTCGTACCGGAGGGGGGGTGTTGGTGGTGGGAGCATCATGAGAGCCAGAGCACAGGGGGGAGGGGATGTGTGTGGGGAGAAGGTGCCTTTAAAAAAAAAAAAAAACTGAATATCATAGACTCTATAGCTTTAAATTGGCAATAAGACCAACAATAAAACACAGCAACATTTTGACTGGAAGGACCTCGTCAGGTTGTATGGAAGGAAATAGTGTTCCATTACTTATTTGAAAAGACCACTCTAAAATGTGTTTTTATTGTAGAAGTTATTGTGTCCTGCATTTATTGTAGCAATAGTAAACAAAGAAAATACTCTTTTAAACTACATGAACTACAGCCCCCTCCTTCTTCCCTAATCCACCCTCTTGTCCTGTCACCTTTTGAGTTGGTTACTGTAGCGCCACCTACAGTATGTACAAATCATAGTCAAACACAGACACAGACTTCTGCCCATAAGTCCATTCTTGTTGACAGTGTGTGCTATATTGTGACCTTTATACCATGGACTTGACCTATAGGGGATGATGCGTTAAACAATTAGTCTTCTCTTCCTGTTAATGTGGCCCGCCGCGTATTGGGGGCGGAGTTATATGGCATCTAAGTTGGCCAATGCGCCACCACGTGTCGCAGAAATTGTGTGATCCTGCTGACAGACATACAGACACAGAGGTGAAAGAATTTCCTTCCACCCCTGCAGGAATGGCAGAGGTAAAAATGATGATAATGCAACACTTTTCTCACAATATGAGCCATTATTACATTATGAGCGGCACCAGTAAGGCTCATAATGTAGTAAGATATTACATTATTACATTATGCGCAAAGCCGTTATTACGGTATGCGCTCATGATTTTATTACATTATGAGCTGATTATTACATTATGAACTTTTATTACATAATGTAGTAAGTTATTACATTATGCGCAAAGCCGTTATTACGTTATGCGCTCATGATTTTATTACATTATGAGCCGATTCATTACATTATGAACTTTTATTACATTTAAGTTATTACACTATAAGCTGTTATTACATTATGAGCCATTATTACATTATGAGTTGTTACAAGTGGCTTCATAGATTCCAAGGTCCTGGAGTGGCCTAGCCAGTCTTCAGATCTCAACCACATAGAAAATCTTTGGAGGAAGTTGAAAGTCCGTGTTGCCCAGCGACAGCCCCAAAACATCACTGCTCTAGAGGAGATCTGCATGGAGGAATGGGCCAAAATACCAGCAACAGTGTAGAAAACCTTGTGAAGACTTACAGAAAACGTTTAACCTCTGTCACAGAAAACGTTTAATCTCTGTCATTGCCAACAGTATTGAGTTATTGAGTATTGAGATGAACTTTTGTCATTGACCAAATACTTATTTCCAGTATAATTAGCAAATATATTCTTTAAAAATCAGACAAGGTGATTTTCAGGATTTTTTTTTTCTTTCATTTTTTCTCTCATAGTTGAGATATACCTGTGATGAAAATTACAGGCCTCTTTTATCTTTTAAAGTGGGAGAAATTGCACTAGTTGTGTCTGACTAAATTTCTTTTTTGCCCCACTGTATTGCTGTGCATCCACACCAAAAGCGCCATGGGTGTCATTGGCGTCCGGCTGGCATTCATTGTCTATGAACACTGGCTGCGTTGGCACGTGGCGCGCTGCAAGCGTCCTGAGCGACTGCAGGAGAGCTTTGACGCTTTTTGTGTGAATCCCTGGTTAGGCACTTCACCTGCTTGTAAAAGGAAAAAAAATATGTCTGGATACTAAATTGAAGAGTACATATATCTAGATATCCAAACTTCATAATTTCAAAGAGAGCAATTTCTTTTATATATACTTTTATTGTAAGGATCATCAACTCCTCTTCGGTAGCCCAAGCACCATTTGAATAAAATATAGCAGGTGGTGTGACAGTGCTGGACTGTAAAGAACTGCTGCACTTCAGTTGGAGGTAATGAAACACCCCTGAAGACCCTCACAGCAGCCGTCTGAGCCTACACACACAAACAAGTCTGAGTCTTAACAGTTAAAACAAAGAGCTGACAGACTTTTCTTTCCCAGGTGGATTTTTTTTCTTCAAAAACCCACCAACACAGTTGTTGTACTTGTTGTACTAGATAGAAAATAAGACCCGGTAAGGCAGACTTTCAAAACATATGCCCCCGCAAACTGTGCTCCTGGACTTCTTTGCAAGGACAAAGTTTGCCAGATGTACTTTAAATAAGAAAAAAGAACAGCTGTGTACTTTGCCAATTTAAAGTGGAGGTATTTTAGGACAAAACAATCCGTCACCAGGATGAAGGTTGCATTCAAATAACGTTATTTCCCTTCAGGGATCATTAAATTATTTTAAAATAGAATTTGAACTGAATATTAACAAGTTTCATCCACTTCATGTGGATGGGCAGAGCATCACAGACAGTGAGGGGTTTATTTATGTGAATAACTTTCAATAACTTCAAATCTACAGGTCATTAACTCCCTGGCTTTTCTTACATATGTGCATTTCTCCGGGCAGGCTGGCCTCTCGCGGGGTGGGGGTCATGGGCCTGGAGGGTGTGGACCTCTTGGCCATATGATCGGCTCATGCCGGGTGGCTGGTGCTCGGCTGCGTCCATCACTGCGTCCATCACCGTAGGTTTCCTTGCTGCCTCCTCCCGTGGTCATGGGGTCTCTGCCGGGGCTTCCCTCTGTCGCCTGCTGGGAGGGGGCGGGGCTTGCTGGCAAGGGGTTTCCTCCCGCCCACTTCTGGTCCTCCGTGGGGCTGCTGGTGGCCTGGGTTCGGGTTTCTTCCTTGTCGACATCTGATCTCTAGTAGCGGGGTTGTACCTCCCTCCTCTACTGTATGTTACAGTTCAGGTAGAGCCTTGTTTTCATTTTGCACACACACAGTTACACAAACACACACACCTGCTCACTCATCTACATACTGAGTGCGTTTACATGGGAAGTTGAATTCCTCTTTAATTCAGAATAAAAATTAAATCCGATTTAAAATGAGTAAAAATGACCATGTAAACACCTAATTCCGAATGAAAATGGCCATTCCGAATTAGACTTAGACCCCGTCCACACGTAGCCGGGTATTTTTAAAAACGAATATTTCCCTCCTCCGTTTATAAAAAAATTTGCATCCACACGTAACCGAAGATCTGCGTTTTCGACCACTTCATAAGCATTCTAACCTGTAGATCATCTGCAGCTCCCGGGGAAGCTGCACCTCCGCGGGCTCCGCGGGCTCCGCGGCTCCGCGGAGCCGCGGGCCCTACACCGTAGGGTGCGCGTCGCCGCGTACCCTACGGTGTAGGGTACGGCGGAGCCTCTGTGTCGGTGTAACGCAGTAAGTGGTGGTCAAGAGCAGAGACCATTTATTTAATAAATAGCTTGGAGAACAGATGCTGGATCATCTGTAGTTAACAAAAGGCGCACGTCAGAGCAGATTTGTTGTTGTTTTGGCGCATAATGTGACGTTCGAAAACGCAAATCTCCGGTTGTGTGTGTCTACACGCATCTACATAAACGGAGTTTTCAAAAATCTTCACTTTGCCCAGAGTTTTTTTAAACCTTCGTTTATTTGCGTTTTCGTGTGGATGACAGGTCAAAACGGAGGAAAATATCTCCGGTTTAGCAGATATCCGCAGATATCCGGCTACGTGTGGACGGGGTCTTAATTCCTAAGTAAGTGGCTGGTTTATTCCGATTTTAAATCCAAATAGAATAATTCCACAACCATGTATACACTCATTCCGCTTTAAATTAATTCTAGTCTTTCTGCTCATTCCCTTTCCCGTCTGTCTCCGTGACGCTTATATTCCACGCTGGGCTGGTTTTCCTAACAAAGTTTCAAGATGCAGCAGCAGTAAACGCTGGTCAAGAGTAGAGACCATTTATTTAATAAATAGCTTGGAGGAGCTGGAAATAATTAAAAGAACAGATGGCAGGAAATATAAAAATTGTGAACTTTTCAAAGTTGTAGCGGCTAAGTTTGTTTTTTTTCCAGTAGACGTAACTTCCGGTCCCCCCCCTATCCAATCAGAACCTTCCCAACCCCCAGACCTGTAGAGGAATTGGAGAAAGACCATCAAACGTGTTTTCCATGTAAACCTCAATTCAGAATTCGGAAACTATTTCCATGCAAACTCGAAGGAAAATAGTTTAATTCGGAATTATTTAATTCGGAAGAATTAATTCAGAAGTAAAAAACATCATGTAACCATGGCCACTCACTCCACAGTTTTGGAGGACAGATAATCACAGTAGTCTAGTCTTGATTTAGTTTTAGAGACCTGAAATGGTTGCTGTTTGTGTCTGTTTGTGTTTGTTTGTTTTCTCTCTTGCAGATTCCAAAGGCTTGTGTTTTCCTGTGCTTCTCTGGCTCCCTGCGGGCTGAAGTTTAGCAGAACAGATCAGCAGCGTACTGTGACATCACAGACCCAGATAAGAGGAGAATTAACCACCTGCAAATCATGGCACGCTTCATTTGTTCTACCACCGAAGAGAGAAGTGTAAACTTTCAACACTGGTTTTAAAAGAGATATGTCCTCCGGTGAATAAGGAGTCAAGCTGGGTGTCTGACCAATGCTTATGTCTTTCTATTTGATCATTTTAATGTATATTCCAGACCAGGAAACAGACCATCTACTGTTTAGGGATCTGCACAACTGCTAATGATTAATTCATCAAGGGCCGGTGATTACCAGCACGTGGCTGCAAGTTCCCTTCTTAAATTCTGGTGATAGCTGCAAAGAAGGGCTTAGTATTACCGAAATCTTTCTTTTTCCCCCACTTTTTTTATGAAACCTTTTACCCCCATATTTTCTATGCATAAGATGGCATAGTGAAATAAAGTTAAATGCTGTTATCTATCCATCTATCTATCTATTATTATGTTTCTTATTGTTATAGTTTCATTGATTTAACAGGGTGTACAAACTTTCTCTGCATGTCTATATTCACAAAGAGTTATCACTTTGTGCTGGACTGGATGTACAGTTTGACAGATTCTCTCACACACACCTCCTGCATGTATCCTGGTATAAGGAAGCCTTTTCATATATTGATTTTCGGGAGAAATAGCGTACGTTTCGAGTCCTTGCAGTGTTGGATAACAGTGTGCCCTGTTTATGGATGCATTAGCTAAATGGAAGAATCCTTCCTTCCTTCCTGAGGCACGTATCAAGAATAACTGCAGAAGCGTCAGAGGCTGCATAATCAACAGTACCGGTTTAAAAATGATTTTTTCTTTCAAATCACATAGAAAGAACTATGGCTTTCACATGTCATTTAATCCAGACTTAAATTAAATGATTTGTAAGACTCATCCTGTTTTTAAACAGGAAAAAGTAATGTCCCTCAGACATAAATTTGCTATAAAATCAAAGTCACTAATGTGAAATAAAATCGGATGATTCTCTGTTTGGATCGGGGACAAATAAGAAGCTGTATTTGTTAGATTTGTGTTATGTAACGACATAAAAGCCCCACAATGACACCAGTGTGTCTGAGGATGAGTTCTAAATGTAACTTGGCTGGATGTAGACAAATAATCAGCCTGATCAGGATGCTGTCTATGTCACAACTATTGCTTTGAACATTTTCTGGTTCTGGTGGCACGGCTGTTCATGTTCAGCTCAGGTGCCGCTGGTTCTTTGAAAAGCCGGGTTTGTTAACTGTCTTCCAGATGGCAGAGACATCATTTTAGTGTTGATCGGACTCAACGGGGAACCAATCTCCGGTAATGGCCTCGCCTGTATTTGACGGACTAATGGTGTGTGAGACAACAGCGCTGACAGCGGGGACTGCAGCTGATCAAAGGCTACTCGTGAAACAATTTCACATCTTACATATTTAAAGGAAAAACAAACCCATTCTCTGGCTGCACAACCATAGCCCTGAATAATGTTTCTCTCTCTTTTGTCTTTTTCCGTGCCGCTCTCTCTTGCTGTTTCATTTGTCTCTAGGTAAACTGTTACTTCTATCAACCCTCTCTCCTCACGACTAGGGCGACACTTTGATCACAGTTGTTCTGCACTGCTGTCTCCAGTCGCCGACAAGAACCAACATTCAGCCAAGAAGAAGTGAGACATCAGTTACCGTCAACTCTCCTTTTCAAGTTCAGTCCCTCCGTCTCTCCTTTTATCTTCATTAGCAGAGTTGAAAGTGAATTATGACAATTTAAAAATCATCAACTCATCAATTCAGAGTTCTCTGCAAGAAAAAGGTTTAACACTGTCTTCCTGTGGAAAGCCTACACCATCAAATTCATCAATACTTGATTTAAGGGAAATGATTATTGCAGTAGTCATTTCATGTATGTTTCTTCAAAGAGTCATTGTGCTGGGTCACAGCTGTGCCGGGAAGACTCTCATGCGGCTCTCTGTGTTGCAGCAGACCTGAAGAAGCCAGTAGTTTGCAGCTTGCATCATTGTGGCTTGATCAAGGCTTTTCTGACATCAGGAGTAATTATCTTGCTCTTCCTGGGAGATTTCAATTGCAATTTCAACTCAGGTAATCATAGGTGGGAAATTGTAATTAGCAGCTGTAAGTGAGTGCTAATGCTGTTTATAAGAAAGGACTGAGCAGACTTTATTTCTTGAGGAAGAAACGTTTTTTTCTGTATGGACCAATCAGATGAAGGGGGGGGGCGCGCTTTTTGGCGTCTATCGTCGCCACGGTAAATCTTTTGACTGAGAAAAGTAAAGCGCGTCGTCGCAGGATCGAGACGCACATTTTGATGTATAACACACCTGGGTGCATGTTACGGTTCGGGCCGTATTAACTGCCGAAGGAATGGCATAAATTGCGCCAAAATTACACAATTAATTCAAAATGGCTGACTTCCTGTTGGGTTTCGGCCATGGCGCCTAGAGACTTTTCTTTAAGTTGCGACATGATACAGGTGTGTACCGATCTTCGTGCATGTACGTCAAACCGTATTGTGGGGCTTGAGGCACAAAGTTTTCTAGGGGGCGCTGTTGAGCCATTAGGCCACGCCCATTAATGCAAACCATTAAATATCAAATCTTTCGCCAGGCCTGGCTTGCGTGCAAAGTTTGGTGACTTTTTGGGCACGTTTAGGGGGGAAAAAAGGCCCTCCTTTCGTCGGAAAAATAAAAACGAGAAAAAAAACGAGGAAAAAAATAAAAAATTCCTACAGATACAATAAAAAAGCCGAAATTTAAAGGAGCAGCGGTGAGGATTTAGGAATGGCGGCCCGCAACTCCTAAATGACTGTAGAGGAAACGTTGACTTTAATTAGGAATAAGCAAAATGATTGGAAACAAAAGGACTGCAAGAAATATATATCTTAGACAGAGGTAAAATAAGAAACTCATGCAGATAAAAGACGGCCAATTCTCTCCAACAAGGGATGACAGTTTTTGATATTCTGGAGGAAAAAAAAATCTTTAGATGGCTCTCTGCTGGTGAAAGTTCATTCGTGGACTATATTTAGTCAATAACAAGAAAAAATGAGTTTCTTTTGTGAGTAAATTGAGAGTGCAACAACTCAAGAACTCCTAAATATTTCTGAGGAAAGGCGAGAGAGACAGAGCAAGAAAACAAAGCAGAGGAGACAATTAGAATGATTCTTGACTGCAGCTGTCAAAAGTTGCTTTTTAATAACTACTTATATTTAATGGCCATGATAGAAACTGAAGACTCGCACTTGAGTGGTGCCTGCTTGTTAGAATTAATGAGATTTGGGAAGGTGCATTTCAGAAAATGTTATCAGCAACTTTATACCATGCATAAACAGTGATTCTCTGAAGTGGCCTTATTCTCCCCATTTTCATCCATGCCATTTTAACCTGTGGTTCCTGTAGAGTAGCTACAGTAGATCCTTTAGACCGCTACAGGAGATCCTTTAGACCGCTACAGGAGAATCCCCAGACCTCTACAGGGGCTCCTTTAGACCTCTACAGGAGATCCTTGGGAGGCTCCTTCCGATCTGCTGCAACACAGACTGCTACGGGAGATCTTTCAGACCGCTAAAGGAAATCCTTCAGATTGCGACAGGAGATTTCTCAGACTGCTATGGAGGAAGACTGAACATGCAGTTTTTTTTCCACATGCATCTAGGCATCAGCGCTGTCAAGTCTGAGAAGGACGAGCAGTATTTATTTGCAGAAAGGGTATGTGTGGTTGCAGGCAGGGGTTGATTTGTTTTTAGCAACAAAAAGTTCTGAATTAAAAACATTTTCATGAAAGCCAAAAAACATGTAAATCCTTCTCCGGAGTGACTATTTGCACCATAGCAATACCATGCGCATGTACACCAATGTGTCTGCAACAGAAGACGCTTTTTCACTTGCCCATGCACATGTGCACCACTCTAAAATTGGAACCATGTCAAACAATAGAGCCAGGCAAACGTCTACTTTCACACTTTTGTATGAACAATTTTTGCTCTTATGTCATTGTAAGATATTTTGAAGAGATTAAATGAAGTTTATCAAAAATGGTGTGAATACCTGTCAATCACTGTTGAGCTGCTTGTAGGTTTGAAGCCATTCCATGTGGCATTACATGGGATATTTAACCTACAATAGCATACATTGATATTGATAGTAGGGTATGAATAGCTGACCGCATCAGTACTTGCACCCGGGTGTAAATAGCCTAAGCCATCCCTCTCTGCATGCAGTTTATGCAGTTTATCTTCTTATTTCATAAATGTCGGCCAGCGGGAGTGTTTCAGATCAAATTTTAAGTTGATTGTGAAGGATTTCCTGGAGACACTGTGAATATTGATGAGAAACAGTGTAGAGATGCCTAAAACGCAGACAAGGATAAAAAAGGTTGTTTATAAGTGTCACACGTGTATCCTGGGTTTTAAACAAGTCCAGATAAAATCACATGTTCTAGGAAGATTCTAGCTCAACCTTTTTTTTTTTTTTTTTTTCTTACCTTGTCTGCACACATATTATTGATTGATACCATGACGGTAGAAACCAAAAGTGTATATATGTGCATTATTACTATATTTAATATATACATATATATACGCACACATATGCGTACACATACATAAATA
Source organism: Cololabis saira (assembly GCF_033807715.1). Lineage (NCBI taxonomy): Eukaryota > Metazoa > Chordata > Actinopteri > Beloniformes > Belonidae > Cololabis > Cololabis saira. The sequence continues at coordinate 42,664,314 of NC_084593.1, read as the reverse complement.
TACACATACAAACCCAGTGTTTTTTTTTTTTTTGTTTTTTTTTGGGGGGGGTGACGACATCCACTGCCAGTCCAGGAAGCAGGAACACACGGAGACACACGTCAAGCACTGGAAATCTGCAACAAAAAACCACAAACAAAGCACGAAACCGGCACGGAGCCAACTAAAACACGAACAGCAATCGACCTAAATCTTGAGATCTGATCGCAGTCTGAGCTAAGCTATCGCTACTGCTACCTAAACCCAAAAACTAGAGAGCCAGCATGCAGGTGAACAAGCCAGTGAGTATGTCTATGTGTGTGTGTGTGTATGTATATGATCATGCGTGTGTGTGTGTGTGTGTGTGTGTGTGTGTGTGTGTGTGTGTATGCATGTGACTAAATGACTATATGTGTGTATGTGTGTGTGTGTGTGTGTGTGTGTGTGTGTGTGTGTGTGTGTGTGTGTGTGTGTGTGTGTGTGTAATAAACCAAACAAAGCTCCACCTGAAGTGTATCTATAGTGGGGGAGGGGGGGAAGCAACCCCGCCACCCGCGAGACCAGAGGCCGACAAGGAAGAGCCCGGAACCCAGGCCACCGGCAACCCCACAGAGGGGAGAAGTAGGAGGGAGGCAACCCACGGCGCGGAAAGAAGCAGCCAGGGATCCCGCGGCGGCGGACCGCGACCCAGGCAATCCCCGGCCACCCGGTCCGGGCCGGACACGCGGCCAGGAGGCCCTCACCCTTCAGGCCAACGACCCCCACCCGGCAGGGGGCCAGCCTGCCCGGAGAGACAGAGCCGCCCCGGCCGCCGACGCGGGCAGGCGCACCCGTCCCCCACGAAAGTGGCCCTCCAAGACCAGAGGGGCGCCCCGCCGCAGAGGCAGCGGGGGGGACCGGAGACGGGCCCGGAGAGAGGGAACCCCCCAACAAGGCGACACCCGCGCAGGCCCGACAACGGAGGGCCCCAGACCCAGGCATCCCATTCATTCATCAATTCACCTATCCGATACCTATACTAATAATAATATAATATACTATACATAATAATAATAATAATACTAATAATAATACTAATAATAATAATAACCATCTTTGTATAATATATTATTGATAAATTATTAAGTTTTTGATGTCCTGCCAATGGAGGCTCAAATCCTCCATGGCAGGACCCTTCCATACCGCATTCTCACCGACACAGACATACAATCACGCACCGTTTCCCCCTCCCCGGGGGGGTCCAGCACCGCCAGAAGGCACCCCAGGCTGCACGGCGGGCCCCGCCAGGCCCGGGTAACCCGACCCACCTGTCCCAGGCCGGTGAGGGAACGCGGGTGATGTGGGACCCCCTCCCGCCCCTTGTGTTGAGTGCATGTGATTAATGCCATAAAAACAGGGAGGAGGGAGGGCCAAGTATCGATTGACACCGACCCCCCCCCCTCCCGAACTACGTGTCCTTGTCAAGTGTATTTATAAAGTGTTGAATGTGCAGTGTCTATTTTGCTGTTAAAACCGTGAGGCGGGGAGTGCCGGACCACGCGGGACAGTGCCCCCCACGACCCGGACCCCCCGCCTTTCGCCTATGTGCGTATGAATCGTGTAGGGGGGGCAAGAGGGGGAGCGGAGGCCGAAGCCAGGAGGCAGGACCAGCAAAGCCGGCCCTGATAAGACACCCGCGTCCCCCCACCGGCCATCCAGTAGACGGGGGCCGGCCCTCCGAGCCGGGCCAGGGCACCACCGTACCTCCACGGGCGCCCCCGGAGCCGCCGGAGCCCCCAGACGGAGGGGGAAACGGTCCAACATCCTCCCATTCATACTGACAACATAAGACATAGATACCTGGGAATGGCGCCACCCCGCCGCCGCGCCCGCCTGTCCACCCCCCGGTCAGGGGAGGCCCGATCCCCGGACCCGGCCCCACCCCCCCCCGAGGCCACCCCGGCGGACACCCCAAGGGTCACGGAGTCCCCACATCCGCAGGGGCACTTGGCCCCCGCCCAGCGACGGAGGACCAAGGCAGCAATGCCCCCCCAGCGCAGACAGCCACCCCCCACCCAGGCAGGACCGGGCCCTCCGGGTGGGACCCCCACGTCCACGGCCCAGCCCCCCCCGGGAGGCCCGGAGACGCCCAAGCCACAGCCCCCCGCCCGAGCCCTCCCCAGCCACCCCCCCCCACCGCCATGAGGTACCCCCCCCCACAGGCCCCCAAGGCCCCCACCAGCCAGGGACAGGACCCCGCGGCCCCACCCACCGCCCCCCAGGGGCCACCAGAGGCCCGCGCCCCAGACCCCCCAAGCCGACCCCCAACCCCAAGGGCTACGAGATCACCCCCCCCCCGCCCCCACTAGGTAACGAGGCCAATAATCGGGGACCACAGAGAGTGCAATTCAGCCGAGTGTTGTTCAGTGGAGGCAGACATTATCTCACTACTAATATGATCTGATAAAAGATTCCTAAAATGGTTAATACATAAACTGGATTTTTGTTTCCAATTTACTAGAATGGTTTTCTTTGCGATACATAAAGCAGTGAGAACCCGGTGTGTCCAATTAGGTTCTATTTGAGTGTCTCCCAGGTGACCTAATATACATACCGTGGGGCACACTGGGATTCTGTGGTCGATCCATGTGGATAAATCCTCACAAATCTCCTTCCAGAACCTCTGTACCGGTGTACAGAACCATAAAGCATGCATATAATTATCTGGGGTGTTCTCTGTGCACTGTGAACAGATATTAGAGGTGACAAAGCCCATCTGGAACATCCTTTGTCCAGTATAATGTATTCTATGAAGAACTTTATACTGTATAAGTTGTAAGTTTGGGTTTTTAGTCATAGTAAACGTATTTAAGCATATTTGTGACCAAGAAAACTGGTCGGTATTCAGAGAGAGATCCGCCTCCCACTTGGAGATCGGGAGAGAGACTGACTCGTCCAGTTTAGACACTAACCTGTAAAGTTTTGATAACAACTTTAAATTGCTTAGATTTAATAAATCTATTATCTTAGCGGGAAGTTGTAAGTCTAATTGTCTAATTTTGTATGTTTTATTTATTATGGCCTTGAGTTGTTGATACTCTAAAAATTTACTCCTGCTAACTCCGTATTGAACCATAAGTGTATTGAAAGGTACAAACTGTCCTCCTACAATTACGTGCTGTAAATACCGTATTCCTTGATCTCTCCATTGAACGAAGTTAACCATCTTTTTATCATTTTTCACGATGTCTGGGTTGTTCCATATGGGTGTACGGTCACATGGAAAAAGTTAAATTTTAGCTACTTTAAGAAATTCCCACCAAGCTGATAAAGTTGTGCTAATATTAATGCTTTTGAAACATTGATGACGTTTGATACTTTGACTAATAAATGGTAACTCTGAGATTTCTAGTTCGTTGCAAAACACTTGCTCTGAGTCTAGCCATTGACTATCTAAAGGATGATCTTTTGACCATTTTACAATATACTGTAATTTATTGGCAAGGAAGTAATACTGAAAATTAGGTAGCTCTAAACCTCCATATTCTTTAGATTTCTGCAATGTCTTTAAACTAATGCGTGGAGTTTTATTTTTCCACAGAAATTTTGAAACACCAGAGTCCAGCGATTTAAACCAGGAAATAGGGGGTTTGAATGGTATCATTGAGAAAAAATAATTTACTTTTGGTAAAACCATCATTTTAATGGTGGCTATTCTACCCATGAGTGAAATGGGGAGAGAGCTCCATCCATTCTAGCTCAACCTTAAATAGAGAGAAAAAACAAACTAAAACGTGGAATTGTCACATTTATATACTTTTGAAATGTCTCATACTTTTTCATTTGATTTCATTGTTCAGTTTGTCCATTATTTCAGTTTACTTAGTTTACAAGTGCATCAGTAGCTCTAGTTCAGTTTTAGTTTCATTTTAGTTGTCGTTCAGAAAAGAACGTAAATCCTTCATTCTTTCCTTTGAGTAATTAGAAATAAAAAATAAATAAATTAGTTGAAAGAAAACTGAAGCAGCAAACAAAGAAGGATGAAATGAAAATGAAAACAAAGTCAACTTTACCTGCAATTCTGTTTGTTTCAGAGAGTTTTCATTGTTAATCTTAGTTTTTATTTAGTTGTGGTTCTATAAAAAAAAACATGAGCTGTTATTCTATTAGTGGTTAACTGCTAGTTTGAGTTTTTGTTCACTATAACAACAGTTGTACAGTTTTACCGGGTAAACAGGATCCACACTGAAAGAAACACCACATGCAGCTGTTGACGTCTTTGACAATTCCTTATGTAACCCTCTGATAAATATTTCCTTATTTTCATGGTGAAGTTAATTATCATTTAATGGGGTGTGAATGTCTTTATACGAGTTAAAAGTAATTCTTAATATTGTATTGCGTACGTGGGTTCGTGCTTGAGTTCATGACCAGTTTTTTTCACTTCTGGGAGAGACCGAAAGAAGAAGGAAGAAGAAAAAGGGAGAATAAGGAGCAACGTGTTAATGGAGACTCTGGGACTGCGTGCGTCGTCAGTGTGGAGTTATCCGTGAATGAGACTGCGAACTGTAGCTGAGCTGCAAGCTCAGAGTTTGTGGGTCGGATTCGCCACCGTCGCTTGAGTTTGGTGACAACGGGCCGGGTCTGTTGGCTTGTCGGAGCCGGGCTAACACCGCCGGAGCTGGGTGAACATCGCCGTCCTCGCTGGGGAAGAACGCCGCCTGCACCAGACGGAGTTCGTATCGCTGCTGCCGTGGGAGACGGAGTTCGTGTCGTTGGGAGACAGAGTTTGTGTCGTTGGGAGACGGAGTTCGTGTCGTTGCTGCTGTGGGAGACGGAGTTCGTGTCGTTGGGAGATGGAGTTCATGTCGTTGGGAGACGGAGTTCATGTCGTTGGGAGACGGAGTTCGTGTCGCTGCTGCTGTGGGAGACGGAGTTCGTGTCGTTGGGAGACGGAGTTCGTGTCGTTGCTGCTGTGGGAGACGAAGTTCGTGTCGTTGGGAGACGGAGTTTGTGTCGTTGCTGCTGTGGGAGACGAAGTTTGTGTCGTTGGGAGACGGAGTTCATGTCGTTGGGAGACGGAGTTCGTGTCGTTACTGCTGTGGTAGACGGAGTTCGTGTCGTTGGGAGACGGAGTTCGTGTCGTTACTGCTGTGGTAGACGGAGTTCGTGTCGTTGGGAGACAGAGTTCGTGTCGTTACTGCTGTGGTAGACGGAGTTCGTGTCGTTGGGAGACGGAGTTTGTGTCGTTGGGAGACGGAGTTCGTGTCGTTGCTGCTGTGGGAGACGAAGTTCGTGTCGTTGGGAGACGGAGTTCATGTCGTTGGGAGACGGAGTTCATGTCGTTGGGAGACGGAGTTCGTGTCGTTACTGCTGTGGTAGACGGAGTTCGTGTCGTTGGGAGACGGAGTTCGTGTCGTTACTGCTGTGGTAGACGGAGTTCGTGTCGTTGGGAGACGGAGTTCGTGTCGTTGCTGCTGTGGGAGACGAAGTTCGTGTCGTTGGGAGACGGAGTTCATGTAGTTGGGAGACGGAGTTCGTGTCGTTGGGAGACGGAGTTCGTGTCGTTGGGAGACGGAGTTCGTGTCGTTGCTGCTGTGGGAGACGAAGTTCGTGTCGTTGGGAGACGGAGTTCATGTCGTTGGGAGACGGAGTTCGTGTCGTTGCTGCTGTGGGAGACGAAGTTCGTGTCGTTGGGAGACGGAGTTCATGTCGTTGGGAGACGGAGTTCGTGTCGTTGGGAGACGGAGTTCATGTCGTTGGGAGACGGAGTTCGTGTCGTTGGGAGACGGAGTTCATGTCGTTGGGAGACGGAGTTCGTGTCGCTTCTGCTGTGGGAGACGGAGTTCATGTCGTTGGGAGACGGAGTTCGTGTCGTTGGGAGACGGAGTTCATGTCGTTGGGAGACGGAGTTCGTGTCGCTTCTGCTGTGGGAGACGGAGTTCATGTTGTTGGGAGACGGAGTTCATGTCGTTGGGAGACGGAGTTCGTGTCGCTTCTGCTGTGGGAGACGGAGTTCGTGTCGTTGGTAGACGGAGTTCGCGTCGCTGCTGTCGGAGGAGACGGAGGTCTGCCGCTGCGAGCTGTGGGAAGTGGAGACGGTCGTTGCCGCCACTAGGGAGCCATTCTTCAGCTTCGGTCAGGTCTGGTTGACTACACCATTACACTGGAGTACCGGTATCAAAGGTTCCATTATGAGCTCCAACTAAGCGCGCCAACGAAAGTAGAAAGTGTGCACTCAAAAATTAGAATAAGACTATGTGGCAGGGTGCAGGATTGGGGCATGATCTACAGGGGAGAGAGGGAGTGCGGGGGAGTGGCGCATAGGTGATGCGGCTGGAACAGCTGACGGTACACAGGTGTGTCTAATCACTCTCTCTGTATTTCAGTAGTGTGCGGGCTCTGGAGACGGGAGAGGAAGGAAGCAGAGCGGAGCTTGACTGCAGCTCTGCTGAAGGTGCTGGTGCACGTGTGCCTCTGAACGAGAATAAAAACGTTTTCTGCACAAATCCCGGTGTCCGCTGTCCTGTCTGTGACCCCGTAGCAGCGAGACGTGCTACCGACAGTTTGGGAAAAAGGACGAATCACTTTGAAACCCCGGGGTTCTAATTCCAAACTGCTTGGATTTGTGTTTTGAGTTGTTCAATACATTTTCTGAGACTAAGATCATTATGTTGGGATTATTTAGTGGTGTTTCATTATTCAAGTATTAAGTGCTACACAGGCCAAGTGTTCCCTATAGTCTCCATCATTTCAGGTGAGAATTATACAGGACTGGTATTATTTTTCGAGGTGTGACTTTTACCATAAATCATTTGGAGTAACATTAAAGCTTCATCTTTATAACAAAGAGAGTTTTGATACCCGAGCCGGTGGTAAAAGGGTTACACTTAAGTTAAGTTTTGAATAACTCAAAGATAAATGAAGAATCACAAGAAAAGGTAGTGCTCATCAATACTTTTGTAACGATCACATTAACAGGCGGAAAGAGCGTTGAGGAACGAGTGCTGAGTGACAATTAGACTAAAACAAGCACAATGGTGAGTAAAGATTGCTGCTTCTGTCAATTAAGCTGCGAGCTGCTGCACCACAGGCGTAGCTGCTTCCTTTTAATAATGAACTTGTTTTACTGCTGTCATTTTTCTTTGCCCCAATTTGAGCGAGAGCAGAGGCAGACACATAAAATACAGAGAGGTAGGTGAAAACACAAGAAATAGGGTCACGGAAATCTGACAAACTGGTGAACATTGGCAGCATAGGGAAGAACAAAGCAGCATCTGTTTATCCTGAAATCAAATTGAAAGAGGAGCGCCTGAGAGATGCGCAGCGAGAAGAGAGAAATAGTCTAATGAGCTAATGTTACGTGCATTTTTCTATAGTTAGACTTTTTAGAAAGTATATTTCAAAAACTTCCCTGACAAGTGTTTTTGAATCCCTTTTTTCATTCACAGTCACATTCTCTTCATGCAACTTTCTCATCTGAGGTGTTTTCATCAGGATATTTTAACACTTCTGTTTGTTAGTCTGTTTGCTCCAACCAGCACCAGTGTCTTTGGGCTGCTATTACAACAAGAAAAAAGACACAAGTATTTATAATCTTTAAAAACCAAGAATACCCATGAGTAGTGATGCCCCGATACAATTTTTTTCACCGAGTACGAGTATTTTAATTTCTGTACTTGCCGATACCGAGTACCGATACGATACTTCTACCACAAAAATAACTAGGATAAAAATGCAATGAAAAATGCAATGAATTGGAAGACATGTTTTATTTGCAACATATAAATTCAATAAAAATAAATAAAACTAGTAGAACTATTTTAAACAAAAAATAATCTTTCTGTGTAAATAAAAAGTCTCCACACTGGCAATGTCTTCCCATTTAAGAAAATATCAAACATATGACATATCAATGAAACATCATATCGCGGCTCGAGTGCGTGGAGAAGACGGAAAAATGCTTTGTCTTCTCCAACTGGCAGTTGTTGGTCATCCAGCACTATATAAGAGTTAGAGCCTCCGTTATTTTAACGGTCGTCTCTTGCCATTGTCTGTCGCTTTTGCAGAACCTGGGCTAATGTTGCTGTTGTGGTTTTGCAGTAGCATTAGAAAACTCTGTATACTCAGCTTTATGATGCGTCTTGAGATGTTTTATCAAGTTGCTGGTATTAAACGACGTATTCTCCTTTCCTCCTCATGACACCTTACTAAGTTTGAGCTTGCGTTCGCGTCCATTCACGTCCGTTCAGGTGCACCACCAACTGCAACGTCGCTCGCGTAATACGCAAGGAGAGCGCGTCGTACCGGCGGTGACCGATTGGGGGCAGTAAGCAGAGCAACAGTTGGAAAAGTGATTAAATATTTAGTAGTAGTGGTAGTAGCAGCGGCAGTAGCAGTATCAGATTAAAACAACAAACACATTTACATGACAACATTGGATAATGTAGCAGATTATAACATTGCCTGTGTTGCGATCTCGGCAAAGGAAACGGCGCCAGCTCTATCGCAGATGGTATGTTAGACCGTTGAATCAGCTGGTATCTGACCGGGACCAGCACCACTCGCGGGCAGAGCGAGAACTGCAGGTCGAGTACTTTCTTCTCATCACCATGCTGACTGCAGCTCAACATCTCTCTCTAGAGTCGCTAATCAGTAACTACAACAACAATGAAGTGGATCGGTGCGTGGTATCGGAGAGTAGGAGTATATGAGAGCAGTATCGGCCCCGATACTGATACCAGTATCGGTATCGGGGCATCCCTACCCATGACAGTTGTGGTTCAGTGCAGCGCTGACTCTCACAAATGTGACTGTGTGACAGCTAACATCAGACTACAAACAGTGACGTCAAGACGTCAACCTCACTTTCAAGGTCAATATGGCTACTGTTATTGTTAGTCGCCAAAATCATGAAATAAAATTGGCAGAGAAAGTGATGGGCCACTCAACACCATAGTTAAACAAAAAAGTTTCTGTAAAGAGCGGGGAATCGTACAATTTTCCCGCAGCTGATGTGATATATGCAAAAGATGGACAATGAGTTCTTATTAACTGTAATGGCCGTGTTATTCCACAAGGTGGCACTGTAAGAGATCATCTTCCAATTAAGAATTGGTGGGATTTTAAGAATTGTTGGTAATTTTGTAATATCATAGTCACATTTTCACAAGATAATTCAATTAATTAAAAAAGAAACAAGTAATTTCACCAGCTGGAAACGTATTTGTTCTTCCAGTGTGACCAGAATGTACACATATATAAACACCTCTGCCAACACCATCAATGGTAGATCTTACCACATTATCTCCATGTGATTCAGGTGTGGACTCTGACTGGACCAGTTCAGAAGGTGGACTGTCCCGTTGTCATAGCATTAGCTCAGCTGGTGATTAGACACCTTAACATTATCCTTGAGAATTAATTCAACTTGGGATTTGATTTATCCCTCCCCGATGACACTTTGTGTAAGCCCTGAGAGAGGGAAGAAAGCCCAAATAATTCATCCATCTATCCAAATAATTTGCCAAGTGCTCTTTGGCACTCAGCAATGCTTTTTGGAGTGTGGCATCTTCCTCCATGGTTTTCTTCCACGGACATCCCGCCCGCCCAGTGACCGTTGTTGGGTGGACTCGTGAACGAGACGCCTGATGCCTTCAATTCCTGAGGTGTTGCTTGTGGATTCTTCTTTAAATAATTCAGGATTCTTTGTTGGGTATTTGGAGTCATCTCGGTTGAATTCAATTCAATTCAATTTTATTTGTATAGCGTCTAATGCAACAAACGTTGTCTATAGGCGCTTTCCAGGGACTGAGAACATGATGCCCACTTCCAGTAGTAGCTAAGGAAAGTTTGTTTAACTTTGGACTGATGGATGTCTAAACTGTCCATTGTGAGTTTGTATTCCTTTCCAGTGTCTTATCTTTTCTTGATCGAATATCTTCAGGGACTTCCTTCTAACAATAAGATGTTGTTAAACAGTGAAATTTGGAACATCGGGTTGCAAGATGACAACGGCTCAAGAACTGTTGTAACTGATTAAATTACATGTTGTGTTTTGCTCTTAACTCTGAAAAATGCATAAGAGTTTTGAATGGCAAAGAAAACGATGGCACCACTACATCTCAGCATCATAGTGAGACAGATTTTCAGAATACTTTGTGATGCTGTAGTTGTTAATGTGAGCCCTCTCACTACAAGATTTATTGCACTAGTGTTCAGCTCTGTTGGACTCCAGGCCACTTTCACACCGGGACCAGCAAGACGAGCGAACACACAAACATGACACTTTTGAGAGTGCTCCATCTCCCTGGTTTATTTGCAGCTGTTCCTAACATGACATATCTCCAAATTCTGGGTGTATGGTGTCACGAGTTCAGCTGTGACCGAGGGAGAGATCCAGGTGGCAGACAGTTTAATTGGCCTCATATATATTCTTGGTCATGCATCCCGGGCCTTTTCTGCTCCCCCCTGTATTTTGGTGATCTATTCTTTTTTTCCAGTGGGACATCAGCTCAGGTGTTGTCATGGTTATATACACACATTTATGTATAAGCTTAGCAACTTTGATGCTAGATTTAGGGATATTTCAGAGCCAGACTTCATAATTACTGCCTTGATTCTCTCCCGTTATAGGAATGCCTCTCTGTACCTCCATTGTGCTCAGTCAGTGCAAAATAAAAGTAGCAGTAACACCTGTGAGGTACATATGCACAGAAGTGGTTTGTTTGTCAGAAGGTGGCAGAGGAAAAAAGAAAATAGGGCAACCCATTCCCTTTAACGTCTTGGGGTTATTTTTTTGTTATTTTTTCTTCATAATCATTTTACCTATAAATGTGCCAAAGTCCCAGCACAGATGTCGTCTTTATCGCGCGTAGGTAATAGTTTCAGCACACTAGCAGCACAGCCTGGAAGGAAATCGTGGCACATTTAAGACAAGTCAGCATGCAAATACAATGTGACGATGACATTAAAATTGATAACTGCAGTCAGCAGCAGATAAAAAACTGGAAGCAGTGCTCATTTATGAAAGCAGATTTAGGGCACAAGTCTCGGGAAGCCATTCCAGCGCTGCATGGATTCTGGGACAGTAACAATAAAACAGGATTGTGAATGAAACATCTCACGTTGTTGATACAGGTTATTTAAGCAGCGATATAATGTTCTGTGCTCTCTATTTCATCTGCAGCATTAGTCTGATGGATTACCATTAGAGACATGACTGCAGGCACAAAAGACCTTGTCCTCTAAACCTTTTTCTATCATCAGCTCTCCGTGAGATCATAAAAAGGGACATTTCCATCTACGGTCTTCCAACCTGGCCAGCTGTGCCTTTTACTTTCACCTCTCTGGTGAAGTGTACATTTTACTCTGTCTCAATGATAAACCAGGTCAGTTTTACAAAATGTAATCGTCAACGCTCAAAACTGTAGCAGCAAACTGTTCTCTCCGTGTTTTCTCCTGTGCACAGACTCCCTCTGCTTAAGGGAAATGTCCTCGGTGTAGTGTGTCTACCAACTCTAAATGTGTGTTGTCCCAATGTTTTTGTGACAAAGAAAGATAAAACCACGGGATGACTGAAAGGATAACCAGGTCTGACAGTTTAATGTTTACCTGATGACCCGGGTCGACAAACCCCTGGACCGCAGTGGCATGGCAGGCCTTTTTAACCCTTGTACTGCCTTCGGGTCAAAATGACCTATTTCTCCTATCCTTCTTTCCTCCTGCTCGCTCTCTCCTTCCTTCCTTCCTTCCTTCCTTCCTTCCTTCCTTCCTTCCTTCCTTCCTTCCTTCCTTCCTTCCTTCCTTCCTTCCTTCCTTCCTTCCTTCCTTCCTTCCTTCCTTTTTCCCTTCCTTCCTTCTTTCCTCCCTTCCTTCCTTCCTTCCCTTTTCCCTTCCTTCCTTCTTTCCTCGTACTCTATCCTTCCTTCTTCCCTTCCTCTTTTCTTCCTTCCTTCCTTCCTTCCTTCCTTCCTTCCTTCCTTCCTTCCTTCCTTCCTTCTTCCATCCTTCCTCCTTTCCTTCCTTCCTTTTTCCCTTCCTTCCTTCTTTCCTCCTACTCTCTCCTTCCTTCTTCCCTTCCTCTTTCCTTCCTTCCTTCCTTCCTTCCTTCCTTCCTCTTTCCTTCCTTCCTTCCTTGCTTCCTTCTTTTTTCCCTTCCTTCCTTCTTTCCTCCTGCTCTCTCCTTCCTTCTTACCTTCCTCTTTTCTCCCTTCCTTCCTTCCTTCCTTCCTTCCTTCCTTCCTTCCTTCCTTCCTTCCTTCCTCCCTTCCTTTTTCCCTTCCTTCCTTCTTTCCTCCTACTCTCTCCTTCCTTCTTCCCTTCCTCTTTCCTTCCTTCCTTGCTTCCTTCTTTTTTTCCTTCCTTCCTTCCTTCCTTCCTTCCTTCCTTCCTTCCTTCCTTCCTTCCTTCCTTCCTTCCTTCCTTCCTTCCTTCCTTCCTTCCTTCTTTCCTCCTGCTCTATCCTTCCTTCTTACCTTCCTTCCTTCCTTCCTTCCTTCCTTCCTTCCTTCCTTCCTTCCTTCCTTCCTTCCTTCCTTCCTTCCTTCCTTCCTTCCTTCCTTCCTTCCTTCCTTCCTTTTTCCCTGCCTTCCTTCTTTCCTCCCTTCCTTCCTTCCTTCCTTCCTTCCTTCCTTCCTTCCTTCCTTCCTTCCTTCCTTCCTTCCTTCCTTCCTTCCTTCCTTCCTTCCTTCCTTCCTTCCTTCCTTCCCTTTTCCCTTCCTTCCTTCTTTCCTCGTACTCTATCCTTCCTTCTTCCCTTCCTCTTTTCTTCCTTCCTTCCTTCCTTCCTACCTTCCTTCCTTCCTTCCTTCCTTCCTTCCTTCTTCCCATCCTTCCTCCTTTCCTTCCTTCCTTTTTCCCTTCCTTCCTTCTTTCCTCCTACTCTCTCCTTCCTTCTTCCCTTCCTCTTTCCTTCCTTCCTTCCTTCCTTCCTTCCTTCCTTCCTTCCTCTTTCCTTCCTTCCTTCCTTGCTTCCTTCTTTTTTTCCTTCCTTCCTTCCTTCCTTCTTTTTTCCCTTCCTTCCTTCTTTCCTCCTGCTCTCTCCTTCCTTCTTACCTTCCTCTTTTCTCCCTTCCTTCCTTCCTTCCTTCCTTCCTTCCTTCCTTCCTTCCTTCCTTCCTTCCTTCCTTCCTTCCTTCCTTCCTTCCTTCCTTCCTTCCTTCCTTCCTTCCTTCCTTCCTTCCTTCCTTCCTCCCTTCCTTTTTCCCTTCCTTCCTTCTTTCCTCCTACTCTCTCCTTCCTTCTTCCCTTCCTCTTTCCTTCCTTCCTTCCTTCCTTCCTTCCTTGCTTCCTTCTTTTTTTCCTTCCTTCCTTCCTTCCTTCCTTCCTTCCTTCCTTCCTTCCTTCCTTCTTTCCTCCTGCTCTATCCTTCCTTCTTACCTTCCTCTTTCCTTCCTTCCTTCCTTCCTGCCTTCCTTCCTTCCTTCCTTCCTTCCTTCCTTCCTTCCTTCCTTCCTTCCTTCCTTCCTTCCTTCCTTCCTTCCTTCCTTCTTTTCTCCCTTCTTCTCTTCCTCCTTCCCTAACCCGAAGACAGCACAAGGGTTAATGACTTTAGATTTAAATAAGAGCTGATGACACATTTCCTTGTGTCCAAACTCCGATGAGAAATCAGGGACTTCACTTTGCACTGTTTGTACCCATTTGAAACATTTCCGTTTGGCTCATCTCATCACCCTAGCCAAGGTTTCTGCGTATGCTCCCACCTGTATGGATGATATCATCCATAGTGACGCCATGTTGAACACTCAACATTTTCATTTGAATGTGTCTTTCAGCAACTATGCTACATGACTACTGGATAATAACATTGATACATGGGTCACTGGGTTAAAGTGGTTAAAGCACAGTGGTTAAAGCAAGCGGCCCATGTAGGCTACAGTCCTCCTGCAGCGGTCGCAGGTTGGAGTCCCGGCCTGCAGCCCTTTGCTGCATGTCATCCCCATTCTCTCTCTCTACCCAATTCCTATCTACAGCTTGAAAAAAGGCAACTAAAGCCACAAAAAAAATCTTTAAAAAGAAAGTGAAAACATGCATCCATTCATCCAAATCCAATGCATGCCTCATTGTGTTCAGAGTAAACGGGGTCCTGCAGCCTCTTCGAGCTGCTGTATGGATCCACCATTTCGCTTTTAGCCATTTCTCATCTTTTATATTAATTGGATTCATTCAGAATCTTTATGACCTCGTTCAAATACTGTGAGGACGACAAACTAATGGATATTATGACATATTGGCATCCACATGGCGTATGTATCAGTGCTGCTTTACCAACCAATGTTGGTGGAGCCAGAGGCATGAAACATGCTTCAGAATGCTTGATGTGTACGCAATGATGTGGGCCACTGCAACTGTGCAGCTCCAACAACTGGTGTAAGATACTTTGTTTAGATGTATAACTTCCAAGAAAGGAGCCCATTCTGTATAGGCTATAGCTTCTGGTTGAAAGGATCCAGGCTGCTCAGACCAAAGACGAGCTGTGGCATAGAGCAGGCAGGGTTTGGATTTGCATTACTGTGATTAGATTACGTGAGATTATGTCCTAAATGTTTGATGTAAATAGTAAATGGCGTGTAACCCCAGCCTCTCCTCAAACGCTCTCTTTTTTCTTTTTTCATCTTTTTTACAGTCCATTGTTCAGAAGATCCATGGTTCGATCCACAGCCTCTCCAGCCTCCCAGGTGGAGTGTCCTTCTGAAAGATGGAAAGAGTGTTATATAAAAGTGGTCCATTTTCCATTACCACCCTCCAATACTGAAAAAGGTATGGATGGCTGAGTCACTGGCCCGCTGTGGTAAAAATGTCATGTAAATTCATCCATGTGTGTGTGAGCAGTCATGCTTCTGGGGATTCCACAGCCTCATTTCATTCATTTTCAAGTTAAACTGGTATTTAATCTGAATGTCACCAGTTTAGCTTCCTTCCTGGCAGAGGCGGAGCTAGACTTTTAACCTCGGGGGGGCCAGAGGGGGCCAAGGATATTTTAGGGGGTCCAAAGACTATGACAATGAATTTTCTCGAACAATCAATTGCAATCGGAGTCTCTAAATGTTGAAATGTACATATTAAGCACAGGAGATGAGATTTGTGTATATTTAAATTTAAGTTTATTCACACTGTACAAAATGTAAAAAAAAAAAAAGAAAAGACATTTGTTCCTTTTTTGCAAGTCTTTTGTTTCATCTGCAATCACACTGAACACTTAATTTTCTTTCACTTCTTTTATGATTTCACTCTGTACCATCTCATCTAAGCCCTGAAGAATCTCATTTTGGATTTGATGACTTGTGTACTTTACGTTCCCACATGCCTTTCCAGTCCAGCCTTCTTTCAATAAATTGGTCATGCTTTGCTATATTGTCTAATATTGCCAAAAAGTTTCCATTATTCTTGGAGTCCTCAGACTCTCGATGACTCCTCTGTGCTATATTTTGGGTTGCAGTCAAAAGAAGCACATTTATTATTGTTTTCAAATAATGTTGATTTTCTTCCACTTTTTCCTGGGTGCATTCACATTTACAATGAGCTCTGACTGCTCCTTGCATGCTAATTTATGGGCCAAACTCTCCAAGAGGAGGGTTGTTTATTTCTTACTGCTCTGGCGCTCTAAGAGCAGACACAGCCGAGCTTTGCTCTTTACCATACCCACCAGGTTCCCACCAGGAGAAAGCACAAGGCCTGCTCAACTTGCTCCCCAAGGCGATGTACAGTGGGGCAAAATAGTATTTAGTCAGCCACCAATTGTGCAAGTTAAAAAGACCAGCGGACTGTAATTTTCACCATAGGTCCACTTCAACTATGAGAGACAGAATGGGGGGAAAGAATACAGGAAACCACATTGTAGGGTCTTTACTGAATTAATTGGTAAATTTCTAAAATTAGTATTTGGTCACCTACAAACAAGCAATATTTCTGGCTTTCACAGACATGTAAATCCTTTTTTAAACAGACTCCTCTGTCCTCCACTGGTAACCTGTATTAATGTACCTGTTTTAACTGGTTATCAGTATAAAAGACACCTGTCCACAACCTCAAACAGTCTCACTCCAAACTCCACTATGGCCAAGACCAAAGAGCTGTCAAAGGACATGAGAAACTAAATTGTAGACCTGCACCAGGCTGGGAAGACTGAATCTGCAATAGGTCAGCAGCTTGGTGTAAAGAAATCAACTGTGGGAGCAATTATTAGAAAATGGAAGACATACAAGACACTGATGATCTCCCTCCATCTGGGGTTCCAAGATCTCACCCCGGGGGGTAAAAATGATCACAAGAACGGTGAGTAAAGATCCCAGAACCACACGGGGACCTAGTGAATGACCTGCAGAGCTGGGACCAGAGTAACAAAGGAACCATCAGTAACACACTACGCCACCAGGGACTCAGATCCTGCAGGGCCAGACGTTCCCCCTGCTGAAGACAGGACATGTCCAGCCCCGTCTGAAGTTTGCTAGAGAGCATTTGGATGATGCAGGAGAGGACTGGGAGAATGTTATATGGTCAGATGAAACCAAAATAGAACTTTTTGGTAGAAACACAACTTTGCATGTTGTGCAACTCGGGTAGCTTGGCTGATTAGTTATCCAAGGCTATAAATGAATATTATTAATAATTATTAATAATTAATAAAGTTGACTATTTATCAAATCGTATTATCAAAATGATAATTCTCGTCGGGGCACCACCGCCGGGCCTTACTCCGGTGGAATTGTGATAACTAAACAGCAGAAAATCAGTCTCATATGATTTGAATTATCCTGCAGAACAGCAAATCTTACTATATCTTACAGAATAACAATGAAGGCGTGATATCCGAACACTAGGCTCTGCTTAAACAAATCAATTTGTGACCAAATCTTGCATGAAATAACAACAACCACTCATTAAAAATCAATCAGGATTTATTTACATACAGGTGTCAAAAGATGATAAACGCAACACCCCAAATAAACCTGATGGCAGAACTTAAGTATTATAAAACAATTAATTAACTAGAAAAACAACAATCAATAAAAATGAAACTTAAAGTTAAATGCATGGAATGAAAAAAAAGGAAATCAAAGCAATAATAAAAATGATATCACGAACATGTACAGTTTAAAATATTGCAGTGTTTAGAGGGTGGTATTTTAAAGATGGCGGAACTGTAACCACGCCACGTGCAATTAGAACGGATGGTGATCCCGGTGTTTAAACCGTGATCAACTGGCGAAACGGCGCTTTAAAACATGAATGACTAGCAGAAAGTGGTGACTACAAATTAATGACAACAGTCATGATAATGATGCTGATGTAATCTCAGCTCTGAACACAGATTTAGCTCTGAAAACGTTCTTAAGTTACTGATAAACAGAGATCCCGACTTCACACAGTTCTGAACCGTTCTTAGTCCTACTGATCTGCTGCTCATGGGCTCACGTTTCCTCTGGGATCCGGATCGGGTGCCTGCGGGTTTTGTCGACTGGGCCGTCCCCTGAAACAGATTAGACAGCGGCGGGGCCGCCTCGTGCCGGGCCGTGGTTCCGGACCAAAACGGAGGCTCACACGCATTCCTAGGCGCGGCGGGGGACCGGTCTCTCCTGCCGTGCTTCCCTGCGCCGGTCGCCGACGCGCGGCCGTCCGGGCCCCGGGAGAGCTCACGCCGGCGAGACGCCGGCCGTCCGTCCCCGATCCCTGCGCGGTTCGCAGACAGGGGCTCGGAGCGGGGAGGGGGGGGGGTCAGTCTGAGCGCTCAGTCGCAGCTGTGTCCCGATCTGGTTGCCGGGAGCGCGTGGGCGTCGGAAGCTTGGATCTGTGAACTTAGAGGACAGAGTTTAGTGGAAGCCGGAGCCTCCCCGGGGGACCGCCGCTTCAACCGCGGGTCCAACGGAGCGGGCCCGGTCCGATGCGGGCCTTACCCCTCCCCCCAGCCGGGGGGAGAAAAGGAGATGGGATGAGATGAAGTGGAGAAGGAAAGAGATGCAGCCGGCGCTGTCTGCGCCGCGGGTCCTCGCTGATCCCCCGACCAGACCACGCTGCAGATCCCCCCCTTTGGGGGGGGGGGAGGCCGTGGTCCCTTTGGCCCGGAGCCAGAAAGACGTCCTGACCCGCCAGTTGAAGGAAGGAAAAAGAGAAAGATGAACGCGCAGCGCAGCGTTTTGATCCTACGCGCGCTGCGGTGACGTCATCGGTGCCTCATTGCGATTGGATGCGCGCCGCTTGTAAGCACCACCCCCCCCCACGCAAGGCATGCTGGGGGTTGTAGTTCAGGTCGGCCATTTTTGGAGGCACATTACAGCCGATTTTCAGCTGAGCCGTTTCAAAGTTGAATATACACATTCACGAAGTGTTCATACATTTTATAAGTTCAGAGTTCACATGGGCGACGCCCAACACTGAGTTGCATCCAAAGAACACCAAACCTACTGTGAAACATAGGGGTGGAAACATCATGCTTTTGGGATGTTTTTCTGCAAAGGGACCAGAACAGCTGATCCGTATCAGGGAAAGAATGAATGGGGCCATGTATGGTGATATTTTGAGTGAAAACCTCCTTCCTCCTTATTATTATTATTATTATTATTATTATTATAAAACCTCCTTCCATCAGCAGCATTGAAGATGAAACGTGGCTGGATCTTTCAGCAGGACAATGATCCAAACACATCGCCCGGGCAACGAAGGAGTGGCTTCGTAAGAAACATTTCAAGGTCCTGGAGTGTTCTAGCCAGTCTCCAGATCTCAACCCCATAGAAAATCTTTGGAGGGAGTTGAAAGTCTGTGTTGCCCAGCGACAGCCCCAAAACATCACTGCTCTAGAGCAGATCTGCATGGAGGAACGGACCAATCACTGCTCTAGAGGAGATCATGGAGGAACGGACCAATCACTGCTCTAGAGGAGATCATGGAGGAACGGACCAAAATACCAGCAACAGTGTGTGAAAACCTTGTGATGACTTACAGAAAACCTTTGACCTCTGTCATTGCCAACAAAGGGTATATAACAAAGTATTGAGATTAACTTTTGTTATTGACCAAATACTTATTTTCCACTATAATTTGCAAATACATTCTTTAAAAATCAGACATTGTAATTTTCTGGATTTTTTTATTTTATTGAGATATACCTGTGATGAACTGTTGTCTGACTAAATACGTTTTTGTCCCCACTGTAGATCTTGGAATCAGCCCATAGTGACCTGGTTGTACAGACGCCAATCTCTGCTCCTGGAGCATCACACAAAGCTTGACTTTGATATTTCCACTCATCAAGCACACGGTGACGGGTTTTACAGCTGACTTCCAGCGATTTCTTCAAAAGCAATACTGCAGGTGCCATTTTGACTTTATTCATCATCTGACGGATAAACATTTTCATCCGCTTCATTTTAATCTTTGGTACCTTTAAGCAAAGTCGTCTTTCAGTCACTCGTCAACAGTTCAAGCTCCTAGCGTTTTAATGGCACCAGTCTTCTGCTCTAAGTTCTCAGAGCCTTGTTCATGAAACAGTCCGCCGAGATACAAACGTGTTTGCTAAAACAAAGTCATTTGCTCTGAAGCTGACTCAGGAAAACAAACCACTTCCACCGAGACAACTGTCCCCCACAACTAAATAGACACTTCTGTGAGACGTCTTGGAAAGAAAAGCTAAATGTTTTGTTGTGTGAAAAAACCTGGAAAAATGGGTAACATTGTACCAGATCAGTGACCATGTGTGAGTTTTTCATAAACGAAAGGGTTTACATTTAACTTTCCCCAACTGAGATGTAGTGTAGCAAACAAAAAACATTTTGTTCTTCAAAATCAGAAGTGATCGTACACTTATTTTTTCATGTAATTTAGCCTCACTTGAATATATCCAATCATCTTTCCTCTTGAAACTGTCTATTCCGTGAGGTGCACCAGTCCCTCCTGCCACAAAACAGGTCCAAAACAAAACGCTGCCACCCCAACGCGTCTTTCACGCTGATAAACACGCTGTTTCTCAGCGTGTAATGATGATCTCTTTCTGGTCTGAGCCCACATCTTACAAGGTCTCTGGTTGTTGTTCTGAAGTTTATTTGTACATTTTACACCACTCCAACAAAAGCAGACTCTTTCCTGAGTAGTGTGATAGCTGCCTGTTGCCATGCTGTTGATGTGATTTGAGAAGATGAATATAAAAAAGTCAGAAATGGAGGAAAAAGGTTTGTCTTTCCATAAGCTGCACGTACACTTAATATTGCAGTAGTATGACTGGTAACAGAACAACCTATCACTCCATCTGCATATTCCCCTTCTTATTCCAGGTCACATGGGTCTCTCTTCAGGCAAAAGGCAGGGCTGCACCCTGGATAGGTCCAGTCCAATGCAGGAAGCACCAGAACACACCACTGCAACAACTATTAAACATCACTGATATATTTAAAAAACTTAATCGCTACTCCTGCACCCTGTGTACTCAATGAGCTCTCTTTTGAGTGTGGCTTTTGTCAGCTTTATCTCACAACAAATGATTTTTTGTGACCCTAAACAAAACACCTGATGTATCTGCTTCAGTGCAAAGGGAGGCTTTGAAGGCTTGTGTTCGGGGGGGAAATAATCTCCATTTCTGCGAATGAGAAGAAACTTGTACGGGAAAACTGACAAACTTGAAACAATGCATGAGAACTGAACTGAATGCAGCCTCTTCATCACTGCCACATTCCCAGGTCCAGATGGTTATCCATCAGAATCCAATAAACAGTTTTGGCACAAACTCGACCCCTTATTACTAGATATATACAATGAATCATTTGTGACTGGTCACCTTCCTCAAACTCCATCTCTGTCCTTCTTAAAAAAAGGCAAATACCCTTTGTTTTGCACCTCTTATTGCCTAATCAGTCTTCTAAATATTGATTTCAAATTACTATCAAAGCTTTTTTCTTTACGCCTGGAGTCCATCCTCCCTTCCATAATCTCTCCAGAGCTAACCAGTTTTATTTGTAATAAATATTCCTTCTCCGACCTCAGACATCTGTTCAATACACTTAATGTCCATTCGTCTGGCACTCATGAAGCAGTGATTTGTCTCAACCACTGGGGTGGAATTATCTT
Source organism: Cololabis saira (assembly GCF_033807715.1). Lineage (NCBI taxonomy): Eukaryota > Metazoa > Chordata > Actinopteri > Beloniformes > Belonidae > Cololabis > Cololabis saira. Next base: position 42,643,302 of record NC_084593.1, on the reverse strand, counting down.
TTTTAATGCTCTACAAAAATGTGGCTTTGGGATCAGGCTTATTTCATGGATCAAATTACTCTATTCATCCCCACAGGCATCTGTTAGGACGAAGAATGTTCAATTAGAATATTTCTCCCTTCATAGTTCGACAAGACAAGGCTGTCCTAAGAGTCCATTACTATTTGCAATCATTATTGAACCTCTTTAGATCACTCTTCATTCCAACCCCGTTGTCAAAGGCATATAGAGAAACGAGTGATGTGCAGTGAGATCCCTTACAGATTTATAAACAGGAACCCTACAAAGTAGCTCTTTCACTATTTGATTGGCAGCAGTTAACGAGTTATGTTTAAAGTCTCACATCAGATTTATTTACATATACAAACTGTAGCACACAAAAAAAGCACATTTAATTAGAAAAAAATGTCATTAGGTCTTACCTTTACTTATAAATTAGGTGGTCCGTTTTGAAAATAAGGTCAGACAAGAGGGAACAACTGCAGCTGCACTTGACTAATTAGGGCCCGAGCACTGACAGTGTGAAGGCCCTATTGCAGGGGTTCTTAACCTGTCTGACCTTGGGGCCCAGGGCCCATTAAATATTAACACTGTATATTATAATGGTGTCACTCATGGTTTGATTTGTATTTAATAATAAACCAAATCCACTTACAGTTTAACAAGCAAAAACCTTGTCAAATTAAATGACAATAAAATGTGATCATCACATACTTTTATTAAACATGTCAATGTTAACATGCACACACGTCAGGCTTGATTCATGGGACAAATCAGTTCAGGCTTATTAACAAAAAAGATCAATAATTAGATTTTACTTAAAGGAGCATGAGCCTCCTCTCTAGCGCCACCCTTCACCACGACGGCCGTTGGGGGTACTGCAGCCAACAGTGAAGCCGGTACGGGAGAACGGGGAGAACGTGCATGCAGCGTCATGTGACGTCACATCCGCAGCCCAGCGCGGGAAATTCGGGCCCAGAATTGCAGCACATTTTGCAGCACACAGCCTGTTCAAGGAAACAGAGAGATACACTAGAGCAGGGGTGGGCAATTCCGGTCCTCGAGGGCCGGTGTCCTGCATGTTTTAGATGTTTCCCTGCTTTAACACACCTGATTCTAATTAATCATCATCATCAGCTTGTCATCCAGGGCTGCACAATTCTGTTAATGACACAGGTACTTTTATCACAGTGTGCTGAAGCAGGGTAGCATCTAAGACATGCAGGACACCGGCCCTCGAGGACCGGAATTGCCTACCCCTGCACTAGAGGGCTCATTCTTTTTTGTTTGGAACGCTTCATCTGACATTATTACTAGAAAACTTAAAACGTATACTAATTTTTTTCATAAATCCTTATTTTTTTTTTTTAATTCAAGATCTTTTTATTAAAATTTTCACAAAGTAAAAGAGGTGAAATGCTGCATGTCAATTACAAACATTTTGATTAGGCATGGGCATGTTAATCATAGCATACACCAGTGTACAGAATATAAAAAACAATTAAACAGTATGAAAAAATATAAAATAGTAACAAAAACAAACTACAGACCAAACTAATCCCTCCCCTGTCACTGCCAGATTACTAATCACAATATGAGGTCACTCTATCATCAAAAGCCTGCACTAGGAATATAAAAGAAATATGAAGTATAGTTCACAGGGTCTGGAATGCTTCTAGAAAAGGTCCCCACACTTTCTGGAACTTATTTGATTGCTGAAGCGAGTATCTAATTTTCTCCAGTTTTAAGCAGGACATGATGTCTTCCAGCCATTGCGCACGAGTAGGAGGGAAGGGATCCTTCCACCTGAACAGAATTGCCCGACGAGCCAAAAGGGAGGCAAAAGACAAAGTGTGCCCCTGTGCAGTGGTTAACTTCCTTCCTCCCTCCATGACCCCAAACAGGGCAGTCAGTGGGTTTGGTTCTAATCTGATTTTAAGCACCAGAGAGAGAGTATGAAATACTTCCATCCAGTACTTGTTTAGACATGGGCAGGACCAGTACATGTGGATGAGAGAGGCTTCTGCTACTTTACATCTTACACAGTATGGACTAATATCTGGGTACATGGAGGATAACTTTGCTTTGGAAATATGAGCCCTGTGTACCACTTTAAACTGAATTAAGCAGTGACGTGCGCACAGGGAGGTTGTATTAACCAGTTTGAGTATGGACTCCCAGGTATCCTCTGATAAGGGAAGCCCTAAGTCCTGCTCCCATGCTGCTTTGAGTTTATCTGTAGGGGCACTCTTAAGATCCAGCAACATGCCATAGAAAGACGAAATGAGCCCCTTTTTGAATGGGTCTGTGGCAAGAACTTTGTCAACTGTGGTCAAGCCTATCGATGCACCAGGGCTGGGTGTCTGGGAAAGAACAAAATGTCTAGCCTGAAGATACCTAAAGAAATGTGATTTTGGAAGGCTGAATTTACTACTTAACTGCTCAAAAGATGCCACGGTGCCGTCTATGAACATATCTCTGAAACGAATCATACCCCTCCTGTGCCATTCCTGGAAGGTGGGGTCCTCAAGGGATGGTTTGAAAGAGTGATTTGATGCAATGGGGCTAAGAAGAGAGAAGCTGTGAAAACCAAAAAACTTCCTAAATTGGGCCCAAATTCTAAGAGAATGTTTAACCACTGGGTTTTTGATTGATTTAAGTGAAGGAAGTGGAAGTGAGGAGCCGAGTAGGGCAGGAATTGACAGGTCATCAGTTGGATGTAACTCCATCGCCACCCAGTCAGGGCGGTCAGCGCCGTCGCAGTAGAAGGACCAGAATGCAAGGCAGCGCAGGTTAGCAGCCCAATAATAATAACGAAAGTTTGGGAGGGCCAGACCACCTGCAGACTTAATTTTTTGAAGGTGAGTTTTGTTCAAACGTGGCCGTTTACCCCGCCATAGGTATGTAGATATAACTGAGTCAAGGGACTGAAAAAAAGAACCAGGAATAAAGAGTGGTAAGGTCTGGAAAAGGTACAAAAATTTAGGTAAAATGGTCATTTTAACTGAATTGATGCGACCCACAAGAGACATTGACAGGGGTGACCATTGTGTAAGGGTTTGTTTGGTCTCATTTAACAATGAGATAAGATTCTCTTGGAGCAGGTCTTTGTGTTTCCTTGTCACAGATATGCCTAAATAGGAGAATTTGTCATTTGCGATTTTAAAGGGAAAATTGGAAAGGTCTAAAGCATGCGATTCGAGATTGGTAGGGAAAAGCTCACTTTTGCTGAGATTCAGTTTATAGCCTGAGAGTTTCCCAAACTGACTGAGAAGTGACAGCGCAGGGGGTAATGAGGCCAGAGGGTGAGAGATGAAAAGCAAGAGGTCATCGGCATAAAGCGAGACCTTATGTTCCCTGCCACCTCTCCAGATACCGGACACATCCTCACAAGATCGGAGCGCTGTGGCAAGCGGTTCGATAGCCATGTCAAAAAGCATGGGACTAAGGGGGCACCCCTGACGGGTTCCACGATGCAGATTAAATGGTTTTGACCGTTGAGAGTTAGTACGAATTGAGGCTGTTGGGTGTAAATAGAGAAGTTTAATCCACAGAGCAAAGTTCGGACCAAAACCAAACCTGTCCAGCACAGCAAAGAGATAATCCCATTGGACGTGATCAAATGCCTTCTCCGCATCCAGAGAGACAACGCATTCAGGGATAGCCTCAGAGGCAGAGTAGATAATATTGAACAGTCGCCTTGTGTTGAAGTAAGACTGCCTACCTTTAATGAAGCCAGTTTGGTCTTCAGATATAATTGTGGGGAGGGCATTCTCCAGCCTATGGGCTAGGACTTTAGCTAGGATTTTAGCATCTGTGTTTAAGAGGGAGATGGGCCTGTAGGAGGCGCATTCAGTAGGATCCTTCCCCTTTTTAGCTATGAGGGTGATGCAGGCCTCCGAAAAAGAAGGAGGGAGGGAACCGTGGCTGAAGGATTCTGAAAGAACTGTAGATAGCAGTGGGGAAAGCAGAGTAGAAAATTTCTTTAGAAATTCCGCCGGGAAGCCATCAGGGCCAGGACATTTACCCGACTGCAGTGAAGAAATGGCTCGAGTAATTTCCATCAGGGATATCGGTTCTTCTAATGTCTTCCTTAGATCTGGTGAAAGATGCTTCATTTATGAGTAAGTGGTCTGTAGTTACATGGCCATTTGGTAATCGAATCTTAGAAATATTTTGTTTAGCCTTAGAGCCTTTAAGTTGGTTGGCTAATAATTTGTCAGATTTGTCTCCATAAACATAAAACCTGGTTTTACTTTTCAGAAGTGACTGTTCAATTGGGTGAGTGGTAAGCAGGTCAAATTTAGTTTTAAGTTCTAGCCGCTTTTTGTAAAGATCTGGGGATTTAGTGCGAGAATATTCTTCATCGACCTCTTTGATTTGGCGGGCAAGGTCTGATCGCTCCCTATAAGATTTTTGCCTCACCCTAGCAGTGTAGGATATAATCTGTCCCCGGAGATAAGCCTTGAGGGAGTCCCAGACAGTTAGACTAGACATTCCTGGAGTCATATTCGTGGATAGGAAAAAGGCTATTTCCGTTTCCATAGATTTAACAAAATTTGTGTCCGACAGCAGAGTTGAATTGAATCGCCACTGTCTGTCTCTCTGAGGTAGGTCAGGAAGGGACATGGTTAGAACCACAGGAGCGTGGTCGGAAATGACAATGCTCTGATAAGCACAGGAATGAACCAGGGGAATCAGTTGATTATCAATAAAAAAATAATCAATCCTCGAGTATGTGTGGTGCACTTGTGAGAAAAAGGAGTATTCTCTGTCACATGGATGTAAAGAACGCCACACATCACAAACACCGTAGTCAGAAAGGAACGCCTGAATAAGACGGGCTGACTTACTTGCTGTGCCGGGGTTGGTAGAGGATCGGTCTAGGACTGGGTCGAGCCAGCAATTAAAATCACCACCCAGTATGAGAGAATATGTATTAAGGTCAGGGAGCAGTGAAAACAGTCGTTCAAAAAAGACTGCATCATCTGAATTAGGGGCATAAACGTTCACAAGTACGAACAATGTATTGAATAATTTCCCAGAAACGATCACGTAGCGACCAAACTTGTCAGAAATCACATTGTGCTGCTCAAATGAAACATCCTGACTGATCAGAACTGAAACTCCTCGGGCCTTAGCTTGAAAGGAGGAGTGAAATCTCTGCCCTGACCACCTCGGGAACAGGCGGCTATTATCAGAACTACGAATATGAGTTTCTTGTAGAAAGGCTATTTCTGTTTTAAGGTGTTTTAGATGTGAGAAGATCCTCTTCCTTTTAACAGGGTGATTCAGACCCTTAACATTCCAGCTCACCAACTTCAAGTATCTACTCATAATATCTAAGAAGAAAAATTTGGTGTGCACAATGACCTAGGCAAAAAAAAAGAGAACGGAAAGGAGGTTGAATGTGACCCACATTGAGTAATGAGTTGAAAAGAGTTAATGCAAAGTTTCTGGCAGTGACATATCCCCCCGACCCACCCCCCCCAACTAAGACAGCTGCTATAGAAAAATAAAAAAAAAGCAGCAAGCTCTTCAAAACAAACAAAGTGCAATAACGCATCTTCCAATCCTACACACTAATAGCTTTTGCTCCCGTATCATGGGTGTATACCTATTAGCACCTTAAAACGTGTAGATATAAATAAAAAAAAGGAATACCCTCTCAAATCTTGACCTGGAAGTCCCGATATGAGCCCAGAAATATTTGTACAAAAATATAAAATATAAAACGTCCGACTTAAGCAGCGTAAAAGTAAGGTTAACAGCTTACAATTATTACAAAACTTATAGGTAAATCGGAAAAGCTTTTTCTTTTTTTTTTTTTTTTTTTTTTTTTTTCTCTCCCTCTTCACCACTTATTTTCCCCCTTCCCTCAAATAGCCAAAAAGAACTGCAAGTTAATAATATTTGCAAAAGGGCAGTCAAACTAACAACAGAGAAAATACTGGTTGTCGCGGGGTTACTCACCCTCCCCTCAGGAATAATGTGGCTCACGTAAAAAAAAAAAAAAAAAAAAAAAGAGAGAGAAAAAAAAAGTCAGTCCGTGAGCGTCAGTGAGCCGCACCGGGCTGCAGGCGGAGCCGTGACAGCCTCCAACGGTCCCGTTACGCCGGGTTTGAAGTTTTGCTGCGACTCGTGATGAATTTGCGCGCCTCATCCACGGAGCCGATCCACTTCCTGGCCCCCCCGGACAGCGTGAGCCGGAGCCGGGCGGGGAAGAGCAGAGCCGGCCTCAGACCCAGCTGGTAGAGCTCCGACATGACTCCGCTGTATTCCGCTCGTTGGCTGGCAACTTCGGGGCTGTAATCCTCCACTATCCGGATGGGGTGGCCGCGATATTCCACCTTTCCTCTACGGCGCGCCTCCCTGATGAGGAGATCTTTCGTCTGGTACCGGTGAAGGCGGAGGATGACCGGACGCGGTCTCTGTCCCGGGGCCGGCTTGGCGGCGAGCGAGCGGTGCGCTCTGTCTATCTCTGGCGGTGACGGCAGCGTATCGTTCCCGAACACCTCACACAGCAGCTTGGAGAAGAAAGCCGCCGGAGAACCGCTCTCGGTCGACTCCGGTAAGCCCAGGATACGGATGTTCTGCCTTCTGCTTCGGCTTTCCAAATCCACCACCTTAGCCTTCAGCCGAGCATTATCATCCCGTAGAGTCGAGCAGATGCCTTCAAGGTCCGTAACTCGCTGGCTGAGGTCTTCTGTGGCGAGTTCAAGGGACGAAACCCGTTGGCCATGGTCCTCGACCGCGAGCCGCGTTTGGTCGAGTTTGGAGTCGAGCTGACTGAAAGTATTTTTGAACTCGGCGGCCAGGGCAGCGCGGTGTTCCTCCAGCAACGTGGTAATGGCCGCCAGGGTTAAGACAGCGCCAGCCTCGTCCTTTTTTCCCGACTTGCCGCTCTTCGAAGCCATCTCGGAGGTAAGTGGGCTCGTTCGAGACAAAAAAAAAGAAAAACAGCAACAGGGAATCCCTTTTAAAGGAAAAAGTTTGAAAGTTTGAGGGCTTGGTGGTTTAAAAAGTTTGGCATTTACGGGAGCACTCACGAAACACGTCTACTCCATCTGCTCACCAACCGGAAGCCTCCAAATCCTTATTTTTTTAATAAATGTGGTCTTTGCCTTAACAAAATATAATAAAATACATTCACTCATGCACAACGCACATGTCAGAATTAAGTAATTCCACAAGATGGTGGCACACGCACCTGCGTACTCTTGTACACAAAGAAAACATACTTTTTAACTTAATAAAACATCACAAAAATCTCCTCAAAGCTAAAACATATTAAGAAATTATTGAGTACCGTTCAACAGTTAAACTCATTCAACACATACCTGGAAAATAAAGGATAAATGATCACGCCGCGCTCGCCATAGATATATATAACGGCTAGATGACTCGTCCGCGCTGCTGCCAAAGAGCGACGTCGTTCACCGGCGGCCATCTTGCCTCGGGGAGCTCACTCACTCATAACATTGTGTTTAATGGCGCATGTAGTGCTTAAACAACCTTAACTTGCTCAATTCTCAACAGATTTCCAAACAGTTTGGTTTGTTATGAACGTCAGAGATGTAGTTATGCATACTTGTGAATAATTCTAAACATTGACAAACGTACTTTTATATGAAAATAACAAGAAATAGCTATGACATGGTATTTATATTAAATCAATATTTCTATAGTATTCTTAGTAATATTTATATTTACATTACAACATATATATATATATATATATATATATATATATATATATATATATATATATATATATATATATATATATATATATATATATATAATTACATTATAACATGTATTTATATGACATTATAACATGTTTATATATTATTACATTATGATGTGTGATATGTGAGGGTCACCAAGGGGTGCCCCTCACCCCTTTTGTTCTCCTCTCCTTTACTTTCTTTTCTTCAGATTAACCCTCAGCAGTATCTCATAACCATCACTGTTCTCCATTAGAACATCAGCAGCAGAATGCTGTGCACTCTGAAGCCACTACCTTCCTCAGGAGGGGGAGTAGACTCAGACCCGTCTTGAGTAAAGAAGTGCTGTCGGCCTCCCAGTCCAGGCTGTAGTCCATGTTAACCTCCAGGTGTCAGTAGCCCTCAACCCTCTCCACATCATGGATGTGGAGAACCACTGCAAAAGCTTTACTTATGTCCACATTCAGCAACAAATGATTTCTTGTGGACCACTCCCGCATCATCGTCATCAGACAACGTCTGCAGATGGCTCAACTGAGTTGTGCTGGGAATCTGTGGTGTGTAACGTGAATAGGAAATGAGATGATACAACTCAGCACATAACACAGAACACTGTGGCTGTCTGTCAGCTCATCAGGGATCCAGGAGACAGTGGACGCGCTGACAGCCATCAGCTGCAGCTTCTCACCCTGAATTTGAGGCTGGATGCACTTGAATGCGCTGGAGAAATCGAAGAATGAGACTCTCACAGTGCCTTCACCTTCCATAGCGTAAATGAGCTCCCTGTAGCAGATACCTGACAGTATCATCCACTTCCATGCCAGGCATACAGACAAACTGCAGAGGGTCTAGAAAAGATCCCATCAGCTGGAACAGGTACCCCGAGACCAACACCAACACCCTCATCCTGTGGGATGTGATGAAGAGGCTTTTCACTGAGCAACACCGTGCACCTCACCTCAGTATACACAAAGGGATATTTTGAAGAAATCCAATTAATACATTTGTGTCTCAGAGAGAGAAATCAATGCTTCAAAAGGAACTGCAGGCGGTTCAAAGAATGATTCATTTGTTACTCATCTGTTGTTTTTGTGTTTGTTATTCATCTGTTACACGGCTATCACCTTCATACCAGAATGTAGCGCAAACACACGCGTACATCTGACTTCACTGTGCTCTCATAAAGGACTTCACTTTATAAAGGGAGTTCATTTAGAAAAATGACATGTTTTTGTTAATATTATTTATGTTCTATGTAGACAGTAATACCAGAATACCAGAACTGGCACCACCAATAATTTGCCTTAAAATATGATTTAATCAACATTTCACAGGAAACAGAAGAACAAAATATCCTTAAGCTGATACACACTGTCATCATTTATTGTGTCGTTGCTTAACAAACCCCAAACATTCACAGTGCAGGACCCACGCACTAATTAGTTCAATAAAAGTTCATTGGAGAAAGTAGTTTTCATACCTGGAGTCCAGGTAATGAAAACAGTTTGGAAGGGTGGTTTACTTTAGTTGATAAAGACACTGAAAGTTTGCTCTTCAAGATTCACGTCTGCTGATGTGAATCATACCTCTCTGAAGACATACAGTATAATAAAGAGTAGCTTATCTGCAGAAAGCTGGAAAAGGAGACGATTTCATCTCAGTGTTCATCATGAACGTGTGATTTTATTGTTGATTATTCTAACAGCAAATTGAAGTCAGCCGTTGATGCTGCAGCTCCACTTAAAACTAAAACAGTCAAAGTTAGAACTATACCACCATGGACAAATGAGAGGATCAAACAATTGAAACGGACCAGAAAGAAAATGGAGAAAAACAAAATAACCATTCACTTAGATATTTTTAAGGAACAACTAAACACTTACAACAACGCAGTAAAACAGGCAAGAACCCTTCATTTTCAAACGTCATCACACCAAACAAAAATAATCCTAAATTCCCTTTTAAAGAATTGATCTTTTAATAAGCACAGCTTTTAAAACGTCCTACATACCAGTATCAGATGCTGCATGGGAGGATTTTGTAGATCACTTCTTTAGATCAATGCCATGGGGGATGTCATGCCATGTCTTGGGAGCTCGTTAACGAGCTCCCAAGACAGCACGACACAGCTGCAGCCAATCCTCCAATCATCACCACTGCCTAGAAGAGCCGCTTCAGCAGTCTACTCTTCAGCAGATCTTCTCATAACTTCTAGTGACCTGGACCTGCTGTTTCCTGTTGGAGTTTTTGTTGTTTTTCATACCAGCCCTCCTTGTGGCTGCCCTTAAGTTTTCTCACTCTTTGGCGAATAAAGCCTTAAAGACATTAACCCCTTCTCTGCCTCCTGTGTGGTTGCGTTTGGTTCTGAACATTACCGGGTCATAACAGATACACAACTTTACATTGCAGTGTCTCCTGATGAAATAGAACCAATTAATGATCTTTTAGACTGTATTTTAGAGATTAAGTCATGCAAGGCGGATAACTACTTACAGCTTAACCAGGACAAAACTGAAGTCTAGATTATTGGTTCTGAAAACAAGAGATAGATAATTTTAACAAAACTGCCACATTTTAAATGTTCTTAGTGTGTGAGAAATCTGTGTGTCCTTTTTTGACTCTGAGCTGGATTTGGTTTCACATATTAGTTATATAACGAAGACATCCGGGCCACCACGGAGGTGTGGATGCATGCTTTTATTTCTAGTAGAATAGATTACTGCAGGGGTCACCAATCCTGGTCCTTGAGGGCCGGTGTCCCTGCAGGTTTTAGATGTTTCCCTGCTTCATTGCACCATGATAAAAGTGACTGTGTCATTAACAGAATTGTGCAGACCTTGATGACAAGCTGATGACAATGATTAATTAGAATCAGGTGTGTTAAAGCAGGGAAACATCTAAAACATGCAGGACACCGGCCCTCGAGGACCAGGGTTGGTGACCCCTGGATTACTGTAATGCCCTGCTCTCTGGTCTTACTAAACAGTATTTCCAGTTTACAGCTGCTAGAGAATTCACCTGCACGTGTGCTAATGAGGACCAGAGGGCGCGACCACATTACACCAGTTTTGAAATCGCTGGATTGACATTTTAATCCTTGTCTAATTTTTTTTAATTTGCAAAGTGGGAAACACCATGATAGCAATGCATCCATGCATAAACATACCACTCCTTGACTACAACTGGGCCAAGTAACATGAGAATAGCTTAAAATACATAGAAATGTGCCAAATGATTTGATGATACATGATTTCATAAATGTTAAATCTCAATCCAAAAACATGTATTTTGAATAGGGGTGTCAAAATTAACGCGTTAATAACGCGTTAATTTAACGTCCTCTTAACAAGGACAATGTTTTTAACGCAGGATTAACGTGCAGGATAAAAAAAAAAACGCATTATGTAATTTGTGGCGGTCGACGGCACCAGTAGCTTGAGGAAAAGTATGGTGGACTTCTGCGTGAACTTTTTGAAAAGTGAGGAAAAGAGGTTAGACATAATTGCATGTAAAATGTAACTGACCAATGCACTTCTTGTACAATGTTTGTGATGCATATGGTTCATTGTTTTACAATGAGCTGCGTAAAAAAACAAAGAATCTTAGGGTGCTTTCAGACCTGTGGCCCGTTTGTTTTATTCCGATTCAGGGGCTAAATCGATACAGTTGTTTCGTTTTTCGTATGTGGAGTTTGTTTTCACAAGGCCAGCGTCTGTAGCGGTTCAAAGCTGTTAACAAATGCCATGCACAAACCAACTGTTCTCTCATTGGTCAGAAATGAACGCGGAAGGTGTGCTACCGGCGCAAGAGCGGGCCACTCTGCCGCCGAGCTCGGCGGCGGGCGAGCGGGTGCCTGTCACGGCGTTTGCACCGCGCCTTCCTGCCCGAATTGAACATTTTTTAATTTCACCGTGTCGCGCTGTGACGACATCTCGGCTCGTCCAATAGGAGAGAAGGGAGAGAAGGGAGAAGAAAGAAAGTTGTGTCCAATAGGAGAGAAGGTGGTGGAGGCTGCGCCGACTCTTCTCCTTGCACCGCGGTCGCACATACACATGAATGGAGTTGTGTCGGTTGCTGTGTCGATTATGTTCTCACTCCAAATAAAAAAAACCGCACCACTCCAGGTCTGGAATGGAATCGGGCCGAGACCACCTCTTCTAGGATCTCTTGTTTTGTGCCGCATCTGAGCGCGATTGCTGCATCCACCAAGCTCTCATGGCAGCTTATTGTTATTGTACATAAAAACATCACGTGATCCCCGGTTGTTGCAACATTGTTCAGCAACAGTGAGCTGCTATTCCTTGTGGGGTTTTTGGAAGAACACACACACACGGACACACGTGTCTGCAGAAAGACCGGCCTGTAACATAAAGGTTCACATCTTTGTGCAGTCTAAGCACAGACGCTAAAGCAATGAGGCCTGGTATCAGTGAGGCCACCAGTACCCAGACACACCCCCTGAAAACACAGCATCGCCTGCAGAGCAGTGTTTTGTCTCGCTCTGATGGTCTTGCTCCGAGTGTTTGTTGGGTGGGAGTTACGGTCGTGCCGCCAGATGCTGCTGTAAGAATTGACAAGCACATCCAAATCCCTGAAACAAGTACACACTTACTAATCTGGACACACACGCACACACACAAAAGGAGGCCGAGGGGTGGCTGAGACTGAGACTAAAAAAAAATAAATAATAATATTGCTAATAATTGTAAAACTGACAGCTGTCTCGTACACACATGCTCAAACCCATCCCAGAGGAAAGTGCAATTTATAGACCATTACCTAACCCTCCCGACGGGAAAGTATCATTTTCCACTGCATAATAAACAGCAGAGTGGAGGAGAGACGGCAATAACACTTATTGAAAAGAACTCCCATAGCTGCAGGGATGAATGCAGCTGTCTAACCCCCCCAACCCCCCCAACACACACACACACCAACACACTCGTCCGGCAGTATTTGGGAGGCATCTCGGAGGAAAGGTTTTGTGAGCAGCATGCCATACATATTATATTTACAATTTGATTTCTATACCATAAGTTATGATGATACCTGGCATGACTGGAGATGAACTTCATGTGACGGTGTGCTTGATCTAGGGGGGGCGCTTTCTGAAGGTGCCGAGAAGTCACCCCGAGGAGGGATCTGATTGTTAAACATAGCCTACGTGCACAATAGCAACAGATAAAAACATATCTGCAGGCTGAGTGTGATGATTGCATACTTTGTGAAATTAAGTCATAATTGTTTACTGGCTTTTACAACCCCGGTTCCTAAAAAAACGTAGACGCTGTGAATAAAAATAAATGGAAAGACCTCATAATGTTTGTGTGCATTCACAATAAAATGTGGGTTTATTTGCGCTTAAAGAGATCTGACAATTACAATTAACTTGGTAGGCCTTGAGATGGTGCTGTAATAAGAGGGCTTTACTCATCCGCTACTGCCATGTTCTGCAACATCATTAAAAAGAAACAAAAAACATGAAAGTGGAAGTAAGAGACACTAGTCTAAGGCTGCTGAATCGATTCTAACAAAAGTTGTGATGGTTCATGTGCTGACCATGCTGATGACACGTTCAATGAATATATATGAATATATCAAAAAATTGTGTGCGGGGTTCACGATAATATTTGGTTTGTATCTTGTATCTCTATATCCAGGGCTGCACATAAGTGGGCCGCCAGAGCGCATGCGCCGTCAAAATCCACAGTGCGCTGTCAATCTTGTGCTGCGAAGCGCTTTTGCGTACCAACAGCTGGGGCTCATATTATTGGTTGTGGCCAGACCAGAATACTAATATTAAAAAATCTATTGCGAGAGCTTTTCCCCAGAACCGCCACTCAAAGTTGGTACTGGCCAATCACAGCGTGTCCTTACTCCCCCTCCATGCTCGTTGCAGCGGTAGGTTGGGCAGGAAGAAAGGTAAGGATCAGCTTTACTGAACAAACCCCGACACGTCTCGTCAAAATGTCCAAGAAGAAAGCGCCATTGAGTAATTATTTTGGCGTTCCACCACCACCAACTACAAAGAGACGCCAAACTAAACCACTACCCGAACAGAAAACATGTGTTCGCCGAGAAGTGGCTGCATGATGTTACGCGGCGACGCGTACCGTACGTTCGCGGTATCCTACCCCGTAAGCTCTGCGTTGGTGCAACGCGGAACCATAAATCAGCCAGCGTCCGTCACTGCGTGCAGCAGTTACCTGCACCAGCTGCTGCTCTCTAATTATGGCTCACAGTTTATGAAAACCCCAAATAAAAAATAAATTAGAGAATATTTTATGAAATCAATAAACAATTCCATCATCAAAATTATAACAAATAAAGGTTCAACATATCTTGCTTTGCATGTAATAAGACTAGGTAATATATTAGTTTCACCTTTTAAGTTGAATTATTGAAATAGATTAACTTTTACACCATATTCTAGTTGAGTTATAGAAATAAGTTAACTTTTACACCAAATTCTAGTTGAATTATTGAAATAAGTTAACTTTTACACCATATTCTAGTTGAATTATTGAAATAAATTAACTTTTACACCATATTCTTCACCTGAAGCAATATTCTACACCTTGGCTGATGTGGACATACATAGCATAGGCGGCTATTTCAGCTGCTATATGGTTGGCTGTCTGTACAGTCATGCAAGTTCAATGCTATTAAAGAACACGTTTTTTCATATAAAATAAACACATTTTTATGCAGTTTAGAAGTTTTGGGGCTTTTTTTTGGCTCCTGCGCTGCTGAAATTGGGGCGTCCTTTATTTCTATTTCTGAAAGTTGGCAACCCTAGGTGAAAAATATGCCGTGAGCATCCCAATCTGGCCGATAAAAACTGTAACTTACTTATACTGACTCTACAGACTAACACGCACCATAATTTGTTAATTAATCTTTATAAGTGAATAAATATCGTTTTGCCTATAACTTATTCCTGCATCCCTCTTTTATCGATCCAGCGAGACGGGTCAACGCGTTTTTGGAGCCCCGAGTCACATATCCAGGGGCTCCTCTGAGCACCAGACCAAAATAATTATGTGCAGCCCTGTCTATATCACAAGATATCTATATCTATATTATAGCAAATATGAAATATATTGGCAGGTAGGGGGCGCTGCCATTAGCAAATCAGTTTTTCTCTTACCATGGGAGTTAAAAGTAAAAAAACAAAGTCTTATTCCTATGAGTTTTGTCGAATCAAATGGTTTATAATCAAATATAGATTCCCTGGGTGTTTCCTGCAGTTGGAGTTTCATTATGAGGGTGGGGAAACAATCTCCTCAAAAGTGCTTCTTCAGGTTGTCACAAAATTTGCTGTGCATCACGTCTTGACAGCATTTATGAAAAGCTGTCAGAAGACTTATTTGTCAAACTGTTTCAAGGACACCGGCCAAAGGCAATTACAGGCCTGTCCTTACAGCTCTGTGGACAATATTTCTTTATGGACATATTCAAATTTCAAGAAACGCAACTCATCCAGTCACATGCATTTTCAATAAAATTGTCCTCTCTGGACCCTGATGATCATTTTTTGGAGCACAGGCTTGCAAATGTAGTTTTTTTATAATAGATTGAATTTCATTGTTTTCCTAAATGCTTTCATTATTACCTCATCCAGTTATTTCCATCTATCAATCATCCATACCTGGTTCACAGCAGTTTGCTGGAAACTTCCCAAGCTCCCTTTGAACAAAAGACAAAGAGTCTGAATATATTGCCCATCCATTCCAGGGCCACGTGTAGAAAAAAAACAACACAGGCAATATGAAGTCAAAAATAACCTCCAAAGCAAGTTTCTAGAATGTGAGAGGAACAACAGGAACCTAGAGCATGCTGGGGAAAGTCATACTAGCATATGCAGACTCCACATAGATAGACCAGTCTGGACTTGGAACAGGAACCTTCTGAATTGAAAAAAAAGCAAAACAAAAAAAACAAGATGGCGGCGCGCGCGAGTGCAGCGGCTCTTAGCTCTCTTACCTGGTGTTTATATGCTTCGTTGTCCGAACCGAAACCGAAAGCTGGCTACACCCGCTCATCCCCAACGCGGCGGGGCAGCTAGCAGGCCGCACTAGCCACCGGCAGGACAGAAACATCGAGTCCGGTAAGAGCAGAGGAGGGGGGCTATGTGTCTATCTTCACAATGACTGGTGTAACAACAGCAGGATTATTGCTCGTCATTGCTCTCCAGATCTTGAAGCCCTCTCAGTATCCTGCAGACCCTTCTATCTACCCCGTGAACTGAGTGTTTTCACTGTCACTGCTGTTTACATACCACCGGATGCTAATGTTAGCACTGCTCTCGGCTACTTAGCGACCATTGTAAACAAACAGCAGCGTGCCCATCCTGACGGTGCACACATTATAGCAGGAGACTTTAACCAAGCACGTTTGAGAACAGTCCTACCTGATTTTTACCAGCATGTGAACTGTGCCACAACGGGGAAGAATACTCTGGGCCATGTTTACTCTAACATCAAGCATGCATACAGGGCTGTTTCTCTCCCTCATCTGGGCCAGTCTGAACACCTCTCTCTGCTCCTGTTCCCCACATACTCCCCCCTGAGGAGGTCACTAAAGCCAGTTATTAAAACCATCAGAGTGTGGCCAGAGGATGCTCTCTCACAACTGCAGGACTGCTTTGAGGACACATACTGGGACTTATTCGACCAAGGAGATCTGGAGGAGTATACCGAGACTGTGCTATCATACATCCAGTACTGTGTTAACAATGTTACTGTTGTTAAGTGCATTCGGATATTCCCCAACCAGAAACCCTGGATGACCAGAGAAGTACAGTGCCCCCTTAAAGAACGCAACAGCGCCTTCAGGTCAGGGGACAAGGCACTCTACAGCACTGCCAGAGCTGAACTTAAGAGGGACATCATGGTGGGTAAGGAGGCCTATAGAAGGAGGATAGAGGACCACTTATCACAGAACAACCCCCGGAGGATGTGGCAAGGGATACAACACATAACAAACTACAAATGCAGCGGTAACAGCATCATGAACGCTGCTGCCTCACTGCCTGAGGAGCTGAACTGGTTCTTTGCCCGTTTTGAGGTTAACAGGCCCGCTCCAGTATCTCCGCTCACACCTGCCTCCGACACATGCACACTCACGCTTCAGGAACAGGATGTGAGGCGGGTGCTGAAGTCCTTGAATCCGAGGAAAGATGCCGGACCGGATGGAGTGCCAAACAAAGTACTCCAGTCTTGTGCAGATCAGCCCGACGGAGTCTTCACCAGGGTTTTCAACATCTCCCTGTCACAAGCCATCATTCCAGTTCCTAAACAACCAGGCTCCACGGACCATAACAACTACAGGCCAGTTGCACTCACTCCTACTGTGATGAAGTGTGTTGAAAAACTGGTCCTGCATCACATCAAAGCCAGCCTTCCTCCCTCCTTTGATCCCTGTCAGTTTGCCTACAGAGCTAACCGGTCAACTGAAGATGCCATAGCAACCCACACTGCTCTGAGCCACTTGGAACACCGGCAGAGCTACGTCAGGATGCTTTTCATTGACTTTAGCTCTGCATTCAATACCATTATCCCAGACATCCTGGTCAGCAAACTGCTCCACTTGGGCCTTCTCCCCACCATCTGCTCCTGGATCAAGGACTTTCTGACGAACCGCTCCCAGCATGTTAAACTTGGTCCCCACACATCCCCTACCATCAAACTGAGCACTGGAGCTCCTCAAGGCTGCGTGCTGAGTCCGCTTCTCTACTCACTGTACACCCATGACTGCACACCTGTCCACTCATCAAACACCATCATACAATTTGCTGATGACACAACTGTTGTTGGTCTCATCTCCGGAGGAGACGAATCCACCTACAGGGATGATGACGTCCCTGACTCCCCCAGTCTGGCCTTCGGCAGGAGGGTCCCCCCTTATGAGCCTGGTCCTGCTCAAGGTTTCTTCCCTCCTAAAGGGGAGTTTTTCCTTGCCACTGTTTGGCTTAAGGCTTTTCTCCCACTAAGGGAGTTTTTACCTGCCATTGTTTATATAATAATTGCTCGGGGGTTTATGTTTATGTTTATGTTCATGTTCTGGATCTCTGGAAAGCGTCTAGAGACAACATCTGTTGTATTAGACGCTATATAAATAAAATTGAATTGAATTGAATTGAATTGAATGAGATACAGAGACTGTCAGCATGGTGTTCGGTGAACAACCTGGTTCTAAACATCATCAAAACCAAGGAATTAATACTGGACTAGAGGAAGAAGCGTGACTCAGAACCAGCCCTTCTCTGTATAAACATGTGAATGTGTGGAATGAGTGCAGACCTTCAAATTCCTTGGTGTTCATCTCTCGGAGGACCTCTCCTGGTAAGCCAACTCTTCAGCCACGGTGAAGAAAGCGCGTCAGAGACTCCACTTCCTGAGTGTTCTCAGGAAAAACAACATGGAAAGGAGACTGCTGATTTCATTCTACCGAGCAGCTATTGAGTCCATCTTTACCTACTACATCTCAGTGTGGTATGCAAGCTGCTCAGTAGCGGAAAAAAGTAATTGCAGAATGTGGTGAAAGCTGCAGAGAAAATTATCGGCTGCCCGCTGCCACCACTGGTGGAAACTGCTTCTGCACGCTACTATACCTCAAAAGAGCAAGAAACATCACTAAAGACCCACCCTGGCCATCACTTGTTTGATCTGTTGCCCTCTGGCAGGCGCTACAGATCAATAAAAAAAAAACGCACCACCAGATTCAGAGACAGCTTCTTTCCCAGGGCTATCTGTGCTCTTAATACTGAAATGCACTAATTGAGCTGATGCTATGTTGCCATTCTTGCACTTTAACCATGCACTTTAACCTGGTAAAAGCCAGCTGTTTTACTGTTTATTATTTATTATTATACATATATTATTATACAGGCTTAGTAGCAGGTGTCACACACTGACAAGCACACAGATGATCGGAAGATCTGCACTATCTCATTTACTGTCCCTGTTAATGTAGTGAGCCATCAGAATGTATCCGAAGTGTTGTTTTACCATCTGCTTGACACTGGTGTGAATAAATTCTGATTGAAAGAAGTCGTCTTTGTTTATTATACGCACGTTTGCCGCTAATTCAACTATTATTCTGTATTTTGCTGTAATCATTTTCCTGTTGACCTCAGGTGGTGCCCCGTTTGAGTAAGTCATTTTGATAATTCAATTTGATGAATAATCTACCTTATTAATTATTAATAATTGTCGAAGGACAATTATTAATAACTCTCTTGGTACCTGAAACAGCATCTCCTTGTGGCACAGCAGGTGTAACAGTGATCCAGAATGTTGTCCTCCCTTGTCGGACATTTAACAAGCTGTCTGTATTTAGGGAGATTGTGGGTGAGGTTACCTTTGTTAAAGTCACCAGCGACAATAACTAAGAAGTCTGGGTTGGTCCACTCCACACTCAGTATGTGGTTGGCAAGCACACACTGTGCGACCTGCATGTAGGCATGCTGTGGGATATAAACGCTGACCAGGAAGAAAGAAGCAAACTCATGGGAGGAATAAAAGGGCTTACAGTTTATGATAAAAGATTCCATGTCAGGAGAACAGTGCTGTTGGATCACTGTCACGTCCTTGCATGAACCACTGTTGAGGTAGAAACAGATTCCTCTACCTTTAGTTTTGCCGGAGAGTTCCGTAGCTCTGTCCACTCTGTAGAGTTGGAATACGGCCAGCTGCAGCGCAAAATCCGGTATTAGTCCACACAACCACATCTTTGTCATTGAAGATCATTGAAAGTCCCTGTTTTTCCCCAACAGCAGTTGTAATTTTTCAATTTTGTTGGGCAGTGAACCCATGTCATATATATATATATATATATATATATATATATATATATATATATATATATATATATATATATATATATATATATATATATATATATATGTTTGACAGGCCGTCCAAAATTTACAGTGCAGGAAGCAGACATTTCGGGAATAAATCCTCTGGTGTGGTAGCCCTGATGTTTATGAGACCTTTTCTTGTGAAAGAGCTCCGGGTACAATCGCGAAAAAACAGCCTTAAAGCAAAAATCAAACTAAAACAACACGCACCGACACACAGAAGCAGCGGTCCATGGCGCCATCTTGGTATCCTAGCCGTAAATCCACAGTATTCACCACTAATCTACTCTCCTTGTGTTTTACTCTTCATCAAAACTGACGTTGGTCCACTAGAGGTCCTCACAAAAAGAAGAGAAGGTTGAGGCCTTTGCTGACACATAGCCTAGCTGGAGCCCCCTCAAATTTCTTATGCTAAATTTACTACATAGGGGCTGGTGTGACCACGTACAGAGGGGATCCTTTGCTCATCTGGTTGTGCCACAGAAATTAGTGTGGTAATGTGTGAGGACAGTGCTCTGGTGTTTTATGCCAAGGGACATCCTGTTGTGATGTGGTCAAAGTGCTACTTATTCAAGGAGTGCCTTTAAGGCCTGCACATAAACCTGCACCAGACAGAGTTCTTGGTAATCAAAACATTTTTTTAGAGTATGTCAAGGATGCAATTGGTTATTAAAAGCCTATTGGAAAAGTATTAATTTAATATAAAATTTTATTTGAGCACTTAAAGCACAATATATAAATGTCAAATGTCTCATCAGGTTCAGTTTGTACCTGAGGAAGTGTGCGTTCACATATTGTTACATGCATATCAAGAAGGTTTCTGCCCTTTTTTATACTTCTAAACCCCCCATCTCTCCAAAGCCTGCGCCTTATTTTAATAAAGTGTTTAATTAAGTTTTTGTGGCCTTGTGCCACTTGAGAGCAGGTGCTTGTGGGGTGCTGAGCCATTTCACACTGGGTCAAGGACATGGTGATTGCAGTTGAAGCCATGAGGCAAAATGCCAGGAGGTTCCAGGAAACAGTCATGACTTGGCAATGAAATGTAAATGCATAGCATTAGTGGAGTGAATTGGAAAGGGAGGAAAGCATGACTGACAAATGCAGAATGCTTGAGTTGGTTAAGTCTAAACACTATAACAAATACCTGCCTGTTCCTAACCAGCATCCCTGGATGCAGAGATCATTTGAGCTATTTTTGATCATACAAAGCATGATACTATGATACAAAAGCATGAAAAATCTAAATAAATTAGCCTTAATTCGAATACCAGGCAGCTAAGTGAACATTGTAAAAACACTAAAATGCAGCATGTCACAGAAAACTGGTGATCAGATGTTACTTGATACAAACAAAAGCCTGCTAACAGGTGAAGGCTAAGACTGCACAGATTTCAGTGGTGCAAAAGGTCACAAAAGGCAGTCATAGAACAACAACTTTACGTTACTTTCCACAAACCAACTCCAAATTTTGTCTTGCAAAACTTTATATAAGCACACAATACTGAGCTTCAAACCTAGAAACAAATAATCTTTATTTCATACTGAATTGAAAATGCCCGAGGTGATGCACATTATGAACTGTCTGTTAATTTCTTTTTTTTTTTTCTGCATATATATATGATAATAATAATAATTCATTTAATTTAGAGGCGCCTTTCAGGTCACCATACAAAAGATATAACATACATTTTATAAGTTAAAATAAAATTAATAAAAAAAAAAAAAGCAGCAACAGAGTGTAGTGTAGTGCACAGTGACTGGTTAAAGTGAGTGAGCGCGTTTAAACAGGTGAGTTTTGAGTTGGGTTTTGAATGCTGTGATGGAGTCTGTCTATCTGTATATGAATGATTAATACCGAGTTTGGTAAAAACCTAAAGCATATGCATTTTAATATATAATCAATTTAATATATAACATATAATGTTTTTTTCTTCTCTATATATATAAATTTTTTATTTATATATATATATATATATATATATATATATATATATATATATATATATATATATATATATATATATATGTTTTTATATATATAATTAATATAAACATATGTGAGGGAGGATCAGGGGGGTGAGGGGTGTCATCCGCTGCTAATTTGAAACACATTTTTTTTCTCTCATGCTGTTAGTTATCCTATCAAACAGTCACACGTAAGTCTGGGTTGCCTGGTGGGGGCTGTAGGTGATGCGCAGTTCGGTTAGTCAAGGGCTCATGTTTCCGCTGGAATTAAGGAATTCCTTAATTTCTCTGTTTCAAAAAAAAACCCTAGACACCCTAGAAGTCTGGGTATCTCCGTTGAGGCTGCTAATTTGCACCAATTAAGGTGAAGGAGTCAAAACGGGGTCAGATGACACCCACGACCCACTATGTCATACCATTCAATATTTATGGCAGAAAATAGGATCTATAAAATATCGACCAATCAGAAAAAGGGGCGGGGCTAATTCATGCCAATGAAGGTCAAATACTCAATACCGAGTCTGATGACACCACCCACGACTCTTTATGTCAAATTATTCAAAAGTTATGGCAGAAAATAGGAACTATCACATATCGACCAATTAGAAGAAGGGGCAGGGCTAATTCATGCCGAAAAAGGTCAAGTACTAAATACCGAGTCAGATGACACCACCCATGACTCTTTATATCACACCATTCAAAAGTGGCAGAAAGTAGGAACTATCAAATATGGGCCAATCAGATGAAGGGGGGGGGGGGCGCTTTTTGGCATCTATCATCGCCACGGTAACGCTTTTGACTGAGAAAAGTAATGTGCGTCGTCGCAGGATGGAGATGCACATTTTGATGTATAACACAACTGGGTGCATGTTACGGTTCGGGCCGTATTAACTGCCGAAGGAATGGCATAAATTGCCCAAAAATTACACGATTAATTCAAAATGGCCGTCTTCCTGTTCGGTTTTGGCCATGGCGCCCAGAGACTTTTCTTTAAGTTGCGACATGATACAGGTGTGTAGCGATTTTTGTGCATGTACGTCAAACCGTATTATGGGGCTTGAGGCACAAAGTTTTCTAGTGGGCGCTGTTGAGCCACTTTTCAACGTCCCGCCTGCAACGTCCCGCCTGCAACGTCCCGAGACCGACCCCCTGACCCGCTACGCCAGAGACCGACCCTCCGACCCGCCTGCTACGTCCCGAGGGCGACCCCTCCGAACTGTCTCGCTGGTTGGCCCGGCCCTGAGGGCGACCACCCAAACTGTCTCGCCGGTCGGCCCGGCCCTGAGGGCGACCCCCCATGAACTGTCCCCTCACCAGACTTTCTCTGTTTCTGGACGTTGAAACCAACGTTGAAATCATCTGTTTCAATCTGGTCAGGTTATCATCTGCACCACCAAACTTTCTCTTCGCTCTTTGGTTTAACTGTGTGTAGACGGTATGATAGAGATGTAAGTACAATTTTAGATAAGCACAAATCCAGTGGTCTGAAGGGGTTTAACAAATTGAGAATAGTGCAAACATGCAACACTGATAGTCCCTCTAAAAACCATTAAAGCCACAGTCTCTACTTGTGCTCTGAGACTGCACAAGCATCAGACACAAGCATATCTTATTACAATGTGTGTGAAGTGGATGACATTGTGAACAGTGACCACATGATAATGGATCCAGTCAGAAGCTGGAATTCACTGATTGGCCGACAGTATGACTAAGGGCCAACATTAACTGTAGTGGAACATCCATTTCAAGCACTGTAGGGTCGTCCAACCTCATTTTGACTAAAGAATAAACAGCTAAAGCTTGTTACGTCCACAACACCAACACACAATGCTTTGACTGCCACCTCACACACAGCGAGCTCTGGCTGTTCTGGCAGGAGCTGACTCGACCCTCATTCAATCAACCCTGATTGATCTAAAAATGGATAAATGCGTGAGCATGAATGCCCACCTTACCTTAATTATCCCACGCGACCACTTTT
This sequence comes from Cololabis saira, assembly GCF_033807715.1. Lineage (NCBI taxonomy): Eukaryota > Metazoa > Chordata > Actinopteri > Beloniformes > Belonidae > Cololabis > Cololabis saira. Next base: position 42,619,760 of record NC_084593.1, on the reverse strand, counting down.
ATCTGCTTAGTGCATGCTAACCTATGATCCCTACTAACATTATCTTACATTCATTCTGATAAAATCTGTCCAGCTATCTGAAACGAGGATGGCCGGAGCTCCGGCTGAAACATGAGCCCTTGACTAATCGAACTACGCATCACCTCCAGACCCCACCAGGACATCCAGACTTACGTGTGACAGTCTGATAGGATAACTAACAGCACAGCCAGCCAAATCTTTAAAGGTATTGTGACATCATTTTTAACATGCTTTTAACACTATTAAAAGTATTGGCCAACATCCCTCAAATGTGTCTAAAAGAGTGTAACAAGAAAAACTTCGCTCTAGTACTCCATTCCTGGCTTTTTATTACAGTTTTTTTTTGTGCCGTGAAAAACGCTTCCTTTTCCCCCTTTCCTGTCAATCATTGCCCCGCTCCTCCTCCAAACCTCCTCCAACCAACCGCTACACACTTCTGCCGGCGTCTCCACACACACGCGCGCACACCCAACCACAAACACCGACACACACAGCCCAGACAGGGCGACTACAGCCCGGGGATGAAGTCCAACCGGGACCAGAGGACCGGGACCGCAGCTCCCCGCGAGCAATACGCTCACAGCGGCGTCGGAGAGTTAAGCCGGGAGCGACAGGCGAAGCATGCACGGAAAAGCAGCAGGGCAAAGCAGACAGTCCACAGCAAACAATCATAAAAATAAAGGCATGCAAGCAGCACTGTCCTCTTATCTTAAGTCCAGTCAGTGGCCACGGGTCTTCTTAGCAGTTTTCCTCCGGTGATTAGAACAAAAGAGGCTCTAAACAGCTCCGTGTTAAGCCTGATTTATGGTTCTGCGTTAAATCGACGCAGAGCCTACGCCGTAGGGTTCAGCGTTCGGTGCGCGTCGCCGCGTAACCCTACGCCGTAGGCTCTGCGTCGGTGTAACGCGGAACCATAAATCAGCCTTTATGGTGCGCTGGAGAGGAGAGGAGGCAGGGAGCTGGGTGGAGGGGGCGGTGATTTAGCGGGTCGTTACGTAACGACCCGCCACCAAACCAGGTGCGCCGTTTTTGCACAGTTATGCGGAAAATCCCAGAAAGCACACAATACACTGAATGTTAAAAGTTTGTTGTTTTTTGGGTGTAATTGATGTCAAGACACCCAACAAAACACAAAAAATCAAAAAAAAAATGTTTTTCATGTCACAATACCTTTAAACTAAGAATGACTGTAAGAATGTCTTTATACACAGCTCAGAAGTCAAGTGAAGAAGCTAAAGTGATGACAGCTAGCTGTTTGACAGTATAAACCCCAACTTTGCTGTCGATCAAAAACATGCCCCTGCTTGCTCTGAAGTTGGTGGTTTAAAAAACATTTAAAATTAAAGCTGAAAGCAGCATTGATCGGGCCCTCGCACTCATGCCCTTCCCTTAGACCCCCCCCCCCACATTCCTGGGTCAATAACACTATAAAAAGTGCCTTTGCTGTTCACATCAAAGTCAACTTATCATCATAAGCATATTAGAAAATAACAACAATCTAAGGTTCTGGAGAAAATGACCAAACATTTGCACGTTTGAGTCTCTTTATATGGAATTACAACATTTTAAACCAGTTTCTTTGATTTGGTGTAGGCCTGGGCACCAAGGTGTGTTATACATCAAAATGTGCGTCTAGATCCTGCGACGACGGGCATTCCTTTTCTCAGTCAAAAGCGTTACCGTGGCGACGATAGACGCCAAAAAGCCCTCCCTTCATCTGATTGGTCGGTACAGAAAAAACTTCGTGCCACAAGCCCCACAATACGGTTTGACGTACATGCACGAAAATCGTTACACACCTGTATCATGTCGTCATATATATATATATATATATATATATATATATATATATATATATACATAAATTAGATGTTTTATATATTAAATTGATTATATATTAAAATGCATATACTGTATATGCTTTAGGTAAGTCATAAGGATTACTACTACCACTACTACTACTGTCATTTAGCAGACACTTTTATCCAAAGCAACTTACATCTGAGACACACACACCATGGAGCAATTAGGGTTAAGGCCTTTCTCAGGGGCCCAAGGTGGGCACCTTCACCCAAGGTGGTTCCCAAGGAGGCCATTCCGGGGCTTGAACTTGGACCAAAGCCCACCTCTCTAGCCACTAGACTACCACCCCCCATTACTCAAATTATTTCATTTTGCTAAATGCTATAACAATGATAGGGAGAATTAACGATTGAAATTGATGATGGTCTTGAACACATGTTAAAAAAATAAATAAAAAAACCCAAAATTTGATGTTTTGTAACTTTACATATTGATCTGTAGTGTGCATATAGAGGAATAACTGCCAGGTAACATGTGGTCAGGTCATCATTTTGGATTTACCAATGATATGCTCAGTCACGCAACTGTTTAGAGAGTGATTTCTCACCATTTATTCCATCTATGCAATCAAAAATGTATTACACAGATCAATTTTTAGACCAAATAATGATTTCTTGGCAGTAACTTTCTAAAATTACTGTTTGGACAGCCTTCACTTAAATTAGTGTGCAAGAGTTGGTGTCTGGACCTGTATAATGGAAAATACTGCAACGTGTGTTTTCAGCTATTTCTTTAGTAAAAAATGATGATGGAAATGATTCCATCATCATCATATGGATGGAAAACAATTGCACAGAAAACAGGTTTTTGATGTTCATATTTACTTCTTTCCATGGTAGAAGATTATGAGGTCATACAGTGCAGGACAGGATTGATGGAAGGCTGGAGCATGTCCTGTCGCCAGAGGTTCATTATTTCTCCATTACTTGCCAGGATATTTAAATGACATTTCTGCTATATTTGTGTCAGCAGCAAATGTCAAGGAATGTGAGTTTGAGGCGAGTTTTCAATAATTCAGCCTTTATTGACAGCAGTATCTGCTGTAGATATGCTGTAAATATGTTGAAGTAGAATAAAAAAGTGAAAATCTTTCAGTATGTCAGTGTTAAAAAATCAAGAAGCCACATTTGGATAATCGAGTTGTGTCGATACAGTTACAGTCTGACACTGCTCACAAGTCCAACATTTGTGCTGGTGTGGATAATAGTTTAAGTTCATTTAAAGGAGCTTGAGGCCAGATTGAGGCAGGATTTATGAAAGAAATTCGTATACGTTTTAAGTTTTCTAGTAATAATGTCAGATGAAGCGTTCCAAACCCAAAAGAAGAGCCCTCTAGTGTATCTCTCCGTTGCCAGACTGTGAACAGGCTGTGTGCTGCAAAATGTGCTGCATGTGCTGCAATTCGGGCCCAAATTTCCCGCGCTGGGCTGCGGATGTGACGTCACATGACGCTGCATGTGCGGTCTCCCCATTCTCCCGTGCCGGCTTCGCTGGTGGCTGCAGTACCCCCGACGGCCGTCGTGGCGAAGGGTGGCGCTAGAGAGTCTCATTTCTTAAAAGGAGCCTCGTGCTCCTTTAAAATAGATATTAATTCATCTAAAAATGGGCAAATGGGTGGGACCAACAAACCTGGCAGTTTTGTGGGTTCACGCCTACCTTACCTCGGTTTCACAAGTTTGTTATTTTAGGTCAGAATTAAAGTCAAATGTTGAATTGATGGAATAAAATGTTGCAGGACCATAAATATGTTGCAAAGTAAAAAAACAAAAAACATCATAGTTAGCTTTTTGTTTTTAAACCGGCAGTATTTAATTTAAACCAGCTTCATTAATGATTTATGTATGCCTTCGAGGGTTGGGAGTTTTTAGCGTTTCATTTTTGATGAAAAAGAGTCAGCACAGAAAGCTGCAAATTCAAACTGATATCAAACAAATTGAGATATGCCAAATGATAACATCCAAAATATGAAAAACAAATACTTAAAACAAGTTTATTTATAATAAACAATAATTACAGTATGAACTAACAGTAGTAAAAATTACAATGACTTACAGTCTGTATTATTCCATTTCAAGATATACAGTATGTCATTGAAATGAATGCCATTCTTCAGATGCACATTTATATGGTTCTCTGTTGAAGACTGTCAAGGAGGTTTGCGGAAGTCTGCAGCCAGACCTTTCTTAGGCCTACTAAAGCAGGGGTGGGGAACCCACGGGGGCTGCATGTTTTAGATGTTTTCCTGCTTCAACACACCACGCTACAACAACTTATGCAGACCTTGATGTCAAGCTGATGGCCACCATTAATTTGAATCAGGTGTGCATTGGGGCCATTTTTTTTCTTCCTGGTCAGAAACAGAAATGTATTTTCTATCATGGAGTACATTGTGGCCCATAAAGTTAGATTTTTTTAAATTAGAATTTTTTTTTACATCTTCTCTGAAGTGATTGGAAATCAAACTAATGGCCATGCATTGGAACCACTGTGTTTCTCTTCAAATTACAACTTTATTCATGTACTATCAAATCAAATCCTATCATTATTAATGTTTTCTTTTAAAATTAGCCTTTTCTCATAAAATACCCACTTAAAATTATAATACTAGAACATTATTCTCCTACAAATATAACTATATTCCCATATTGTTACATCTTTTACTACAAACATGATTTGCTTTGTTATGCCTTTGGAGTGCAGACCCCCCACTCTCTTGCTCCCCACTTTGCTTTTCTATTCTCCACTGCAATCCTTTCTTTTCTGCAAAACAATTTCTGGAAAGCAGGACCTGGATACCTTACCACCGGGAGCTTATTTTATGATAGTTACCCAAGACTAAACCGTTTTACTACTCTGTGAGCATAGCTTATCAGCAGCACAAGCCTGCACTATCATGACTGGGATTGAGGAACTCAGCTAGCAGAAGCTAATTAGCAGCAAGATGCTCCCTTTTCCTTTTCCATGGATGATTACCATAAACTGCTCTAGAAGATAGCAGTACTGGAAAAACAATTTCACAGGCTCGAAGTGAATGGGGAGATAAATGGACAATATGGGAATTAATCTACTCTGATTTCCCAAAACATTGAAAGGGGGCAGGCTAACAGAAAGCTAACTAACATCACCAAGACGCAACAGGAGCCGGGTATAAATGACAATAAATCAACAAGCCCTCCCTGGAACTTTCTTGGGGCAAAGCCAAAGCACTACAAATCGCCTCCCTCAGATTTGAGAAGATGGGTATCAGGCAGAACCCAGCACCCGCTGACCTTGGACGACACCGAGTGGCCTTCACTACCATTGCACAGGAATGTCTTTTCAACCCCGGTACCCAATGAGAGAAAGAAGGCTAAAACAAAAGCTAAGAGCAAATCGCCCCGAGACAAAGGGGTTCTACTGGAAAACAGATTTACTCCACTTTCTCAAAATCCTGACTCACTGAGAGAAGGCTCATCTTCCGGCTCCGGGTATGAGGCTAAATCATTTGCTAAAGGGCTACAGGCACAGCTGGGCCTCCTATGCTGATAGTGGGTGACGGAGCTGTAAACAAGATAAAATGCTTCAGCAAAACAAAAGTACTCTGTTTTATCAATGACATGGTGTCTGATATCTCAAAGAAAGCTCTCATCATACACACAGGAGCCCTTGATGTTGTGAAGCGACAATCGGAGGTATTAAAACAAGACTTCACTGATCTGATGAACAAAGTTGGATGCTTAAATACTGAGGGGTTTTTCAGTGGACCTGTACCGATGGTTCAACAAGGAGACGAGAGATTCAGCAGGCTGATGGTTCTAAACAGAACGCTCAAAGATACACTTGTCGCTCAATCAATTAATTTTATTGACAATTTCAACATATTTTGGGGTTGCAGACATCTCTTTAAGGCAGGTGATTCAAGTCTGAACAAGCCAGGAAGACAGTTGCTAAGCAGCAACATTTATCATTTGCGCCACAAACAATCAGCCCCCGTCAAGAACGGTGCTTTGGTGAGCATGCTGAGATAAGGACTGACCATGGAGGACAGCAGAGTTAGAGAGAAACTGCAGGGTTATCATCCTCATCATCACCCCAACAGGTGGAGTCTCCACCAGCCCCAACAGCCCAACGAGGGGAGTCTCACCAAACACCCAAACCTATCCCCATCAGAGCCCACCCAGCTTTCAACTCTCTCCAGGCAGTCAGGACTCCCCACTTCTGGAATTCTGGAATGTATAAATATTTGGTAGTAGTATAACAAACCATCTGGTGGAATAAAGATAAATACCCAAGACAGGAACACAGGATGATAAGGAGATCACTGCATTGCTTTTTTTGTGATCTCGGTAAAGAAAAAAGGGTGATCGAAGATGGTTTGTCAGGCCGTTCAACCAGAGCACTCGGGAGACTGGAGAGCTCGTCCGTCCTGCCGATGCGGACAGTTGATGATGAGAGACAGCGGTGATATTTCTGCATTTCCTCCGTTTCGTTTGACGACTTGTTACCTGGGATTGTCCCGCTTAGCTCAAAACCAGACACGCGAGTCCGAGACCGCAGCAGAGAGCTGGCTGTCATCCTACGCTACCTGATGGGGAAGAGCTATCGAGCTGCAGCAGCCAGTTGGAGCGTGCATGCGCATGTCGTCAGGAGATTAATCTACCGAAATATCTGGTGCAAAGTTGGTGTCCGTTGAGCTATGACTGAAGAATCTTTGCATTCAGCTCATACGTTTGATCGGTGGGCAAAACTGCCCACCAGCACCATAACCGCTGCATCGTCCAACAAGCATGGACACAACGAGCATGACTATTTGCACCCAGGACTGTGTTGATCTGTCGCCCGCTTTTTTGACACCCATGTTTGTCACTGTGCACCTGCCTCTCTTCAAAACAAGCCGCAAGTTTCCGACTTCCACGTCAAGTCACTTGTGGTCGGCAGGTGCTCAGACCGGGACCAGCGTCACTCACGGGCAGAGCCTGCCGACGCGTCAAATGAATGCAGGATACGCGTAGCGACCATGATGCGTAAGCGTACGCGTTCTGAACAGCAAGTATATTCGCCCCCTTAGTGACCATCTACAGACCACCCAAATATGATAAAAGGTTTTTTGATGAGTTTTTCAAACTACTTTAAATTGTGTGCATGGATTTTGACTGTGTTGTTTTAGTGGGGGATTTTAACATTCATGTTAATAATCCTAAAGATGGTGTGCTAAGGAACTTATTCTGGATAATTTTGGGCTTTCCCAGCATGTCACAGATCCAACACATAACAGAAGACACATATTAGATCTAATTATTTTCAAAGGTCTTAATATCTCAGAGGTTGTGGTGAACGATGTTGCTCTATCTGATCACTACTGTGTATTGTTTAAAATGACCAACTTTGCCAATCCTACGAATGGTGAAGCAAAGGTAATCAGAAAGCGTTATATAAATGATAACACCTGTGCATTATACACCCAGGGTTTTACACCATCACCAACCCTTCCCTCAGTTCTAGTTGAGGACTTTGTTAACAGTTTTAGTTCCAATGTTATGACTGTTATTGATTCTATCGCCCCAATTAGGACCAAAGTTCTGTCCGGGAGGAAAAAGTCACCCTGAAGAAACGCCTCACTGGTTAAAGCACAGATAAGGGTATGTAGACAAGCAGAACGCAAGTGGCGCAAAAACAAACTTCAGGTATATTACAACATTTATAAAGAGAGTCTTCGCAACTATAACCAGAAACTGAAGAATGCAAGGCAATCATATTTTTCAGAGATTATCAATAGAAACAGTAATAATGCCCACACACTGTTTTCTGTGGTAGATGGACTGACAAACGCCACAGGCTCAATCCCCCCTGAACTGCAGTCTGAAAAGGTATGCAATGACTTTGCTGCCTTTTTCAAAAGCAAAATATTACAGATAAGACAACCAATGTGCAGCTCCAGCTCAGGAATGATAACACTTGCGCCTTCCTGTCCTCGAGTCAATCTGGAACATTTCAGCCTCTTAGATTATACAACCCTAACGGAAACGGTTTCAAAATTAAAGCACACCACATGCTATCTTGATATTCTGCCTTCAAACTTTTTAAAAACAGTTTTTAACTGCATAGCTGCGGATGTACTGCAGAAAAGAAATACTTCCCAGTTTCCCTGGGCCTTGAAAACTGCAGTAATAAAACCTCTTCTAAAAAAATCGAATCTGGATGCTACAACACTTGGTAACTATATGCCAATATCAAATCTGCCATTTTTGGGGAAAATCCCTATGAAGCACCCAGACTCCCGAGGTTCATCTGGATCTGGTTTGTTGTGTGTTCCAAGAACAAGAAACAAGCAAGGTGAGGCAGTGTTCAGTTATTCTGCTCCTCACCTGTGAAACAAACTTTCTGTAGATCTGAGGTCTGCTCAAACTGTCAGGTCCTTTAAATCAGGCCTAAAAACATTACTGTTTACTGAAGCGTTTAATTGTGTCTTCCTGCTTTTAATGTTGATGTAGCACTTTGAATTACCTTGGGTTGAATTGTGCTGTACAAATAAACTTGCCTTGCCTTTCCTTGCCTTGCTTTGCCTTGCCTTTATAATACATTTAATTTCATTCCTGTCATATTATGTCACAATGATATGAATGTTTTCTTCAAAGGGGTTTTTTTACCTTAAAGGTGACAGTATACGCCATCATACTTTTCAAAGCGTGCTTAAAATGAAGAGGAAGGAAAAGTAGAACGTGTTCCCCGAGTGTGGGGGTTGTTTACCGGTGAACTTTCTGTGTGGTTTCATGGTGGAGTCATACTTATTACATCTCCGTTTACACTTTTTCAAAGTGATGTCACACTTTGAATGTTTTAGTTTCTACCTGCTCCTCAATATGTTAATTTTCTGCACTTTTCTCTCTAAATTACTATATGTCGATTTATTTGTAGAATTCAAGAGTATTCCAGTAATATTTAGTTGTCTTATAAATGTGTGAGATTTTCATTATTGTAATTGTCTTGGCATCGGCATCCAGAGTGATATATAGACTGTGTGATATATGATGTGAAGCTGCAGCGTGCACTGCAGCACTGCCAAATTTTTCACTCATTTTGTCCCACATATATTTCTATCGTTTATGGTGCATTGGCTAATTTTTCAAAAGAAAAAGTAAAATGAAATCCATGAGTGCCCCAAATCAGATGAGTTATGACAAGCAAGCCATCATAATATCCATCAGACTTTGTTGAGAACTTTTATTTTTTTTAATCAAAGTCTTTTTATTAAAGGTTTTGCATATCACACATAACAAAGACAAAACAAGTAGAACACGAAACCCACTACCCACCCCGGCCCACCAGACCTAAACCTCTCAAGAGTAAGTGTTTCTTGAGATGAGAAACAATTAGACAGTGCAAAAGTATACTTGAGAACTTTTATTGAGAAAAATTAAATATAACTAAAAAAGTGTGAGAGGCAATGTTTGAAAGTAACTTCTAAAGGTTCCTTGGAGGGACAGGTAGGGCCCATGTTTAAATTACAGACTAGAGACTACACTCGAAGTCATTTGGGAAAAGAATCTGGCTTTCACATGATTAATCAAGTTAATTTGATTAGTAGCAGCTGGCTGCTTTAGTTTCACTTCTCTATTTTGGCTTAGATTTTGTTGAATAAACAATAACACTACAATTTGTCTTTCCTTGTCGTTTGATGAGGTTGCCTGGCCAAAAGAGTCCCACTCTAATATATAGTTGGCTACTTACATTCATATCCATTCAGAGTTGAGTTAACTTTTCTGAAACATCCTGTATTGATGATGGGAGGGTGGGACTCCCCCATAAAGTCTCCTTCAGCACATCCCAGATTCCCAGTGATCCAGTGATTCCAAGATCTGGACTGACAAATTATTGTGTTTCATGCTCCCTGAATAGTTATTTTCTGATATCATCTTCTGTTCTTTTGTCTGGCACATACCCTGCTGAGACCTGATTGATTGAAGTGACCCCGGATCATTACTTCCACACGTTGATTAGCCACCTAGCCAACTCGTTCATTACCGGAAGTAGGCTATGACATTTATATTGCTGGTAATTTGACGGAAGAGCATAATATAGTGATAGTGATAGAGTTGGTCAAATATAAACATAACTGGGTGTTTACACCAATTAATTTGTCAAATAATTGCTACAAAAAACTTAATATAATGTAAATGAATATACTGTATTACACTACATAGAATAAACCAGTCATGCATTCTTTCTTTCACTTTAATGCTATGCAGAAAAATAAGACGTAACAGACATAAATTGCTTATAGCAGGTCCTTTTTTAAAAAAAACAGTACAATAGTATCTATCTAGACTCATATAACTTTAAAGTTGGCCTGTTTGAACATATATCATAAACTTTATAAACATATATCTTCTTTACATTTCATTAAAATGCATTACATGCCTTAAACAGTGCATTTTAAACCTACTAAGTCAGTGAGAGAAATTACACTGACTTGATTTAGCTATTTCTACATTGTTCAAAAAAAGAAAAAAAAAATGACAAGCAAACAAAGTGCTTATAGCAAGTCCATATTTTTAAAGGTGAAATCAGTACAACAGTGTCCAGACTAATGTAACGTTACAGCTGGCCTTTTAAATATGGACTGCACATCGAGCAGCTCCAACTGTGACAGTAAATTGAATATCTTGTAATTGTGGACTGTTGGTTTGTATAAAAAAATAAGACATTCAAGGATATCTTTCTTAGGATTTCATCAAATTGTTTAAGAGTTTGAAGGGTTTTTCTATGGGATTCTGCGCTGGTGGTTGTTCTCGGGGGCAGGATTACCTCCTGTTTTTTTATGACTAGACTGTTAAAACTGTTTAGCTGAGTTCTCTTCTTTATGTGAAGACAACAGAGAGAAACAGAGGTTTTAAAACTGATGGGTTCCATCCTGTTTTTCTTAAAGTTTTAGTTGACTTAGATCTTTGCTGGGTTGACACCTCAAGTAGGAAGCAATCAAAAGAGATATAGGGCTGAAGGTGTGAGATGTTTGGGTGTCTTTCTCCGCAAATGGCTCCACAGATGGTGTTCAACATTCACACCTTTCACCCTGCATCTGCGGGGACTCTTTGTGGTGTCCGCCAAGGGGGGGTTGCCGGGGGGTCCGCGGGTGGGCGCGTGTTGTGCCATCTCTTCCTCCGCCTGGGGCCTCCGGTGGCGCCGGGGGGCCGCTCCTAGAGGTGCGGTGGGCCCCCGTCGACCTGGATGGCCGGAGGGGGAGCGTGGGTGCCTACCGGGGCCAGCTCTTCTGGCCCTGCCTCCTGGCTTCGCCACCGCTCCCCCTCCTGCCCCCCCTACTCGACTCACACACACATAGAACTGAGGGGTCGGGGGGTCCGGGTCTTGGAGGGGGAGGTCATTGTCAAATATGATACCCTGACATCCCCCTCCCTGTTTTTATTGCATTAGTCACATGCACTCAACACCAGGGGTGGGAGAGGGGCCCACATCACCCACGTTCTTCTGGGCGAATGCTGCAATTGCCTAGGTTTTTCTCATGACAAAAAGCCGGATGTGCTCGTCCCGCCAACACAGGCGCTCATTCGCTATGAGGGGACAGGAGGCTCTTGTATGGCCGGATGACCTGTTTTGTAAATTGTGGGGTGAGTGTGCACCGAATATGGGCTGGAGGGGGCGAGGGCGGCCCCTGTGTTTTAACTGGTTCTTTGATCCTATTTCACTGGTTTTCTTATGGCGCACCAGACAAACGAACACTAAGGATCTTTCATCTTCTTGGGCTTTGGGGAACAGTGATCAACATTATCCATAATTTATCACCATTTTATAGACCAAAATCCGAACAGATTGTTTATTTTTATAAACTTTTTGTATAAACTTTTTGTATCAGTAGCAGCTAAATATCAGCATGTTTTCAACTGTGAGCATATGTTTGCAGTGTATGAGTAGGAAGATCCCTGAAAGATCCTTGTTTGTTTGTCTGGTGCACCATTTTTTAAGACTAAATAAAAACTGCCGAATTGAACTTTCTTGGAAGGGTCGTTGGGATGAACCTGAATGGTAGGGTGAAAAGCTCAGTCATCCCGGAGCATCGTATGGCGCTTTTCCACTAGTGCTTTTCCACTAGTACTTACTCAGCCCGACTGGACTCGCCTCACCTCGGTTTGGCGCTTTTCCACTAGGGGTCTAACGGGCCGAGTAGATAGTTTTCTGTAACTACTCTGCCGAGGTTCTAAGCAGCTGAGTCCGCTGATGACAATGATGCGATGGGAATTCAATTATTTTTTAGCTGTCTGATATCCTCGTTAAAGACACCCAGTGGTGGAGTCTAATATCAAACTTTTAACCATTTAATGCCAGATTGATCATATTTGATACTGAGACCTTTGCACCACCTCGCTAATGATAATTATAATAATACAATTAAAGATAAAAACAATGGAATGAAAACATTAAAAAAATTGCATAAATAATTATACAATTTATGTATTCATTTAGAAATTGTTAAAAACAAAGTTTTTGATTTCAATATATAATAAACACTTAGAAAATGTGATATGCTGTGTATCATATCATATGTAAAAAATAAGATGCAGCTCCTACAAAAAATAAAAACAGGAAATGAAAGTACATGTCAGTAAAAAGATTAGAAAGCGAAAAATGGATGGAAAGTGAGAAATGGTCTGGCAATTCACCTTCTCAAAACAACCAAAGACAGAAACTTGCTGCTGAATTCATCATCCATCATTCACCACTTGGATCATTTCAGAAAAGCTGCCTTCAAGGTTAAAAGTAACATAGAATAATGAGAAATATTTACAGACTTGTAATGGAAGTGATTAGTTGTATGTGAATGGAAAAAAAAAGTGTGATAAATTAACTGAAACTAATTTAATTGACTTAATTCATCTTTGTTGCTTTGAAATTCAGACTCTATTGGTTAAGGTTTAAACAGAAGAGTCAGAGGAGAAAGCTACGATAGCAGTAGAGCTTCTGTCAGCCAAGAGCAGAAACGAGAGGGCGCAGTATGCACTGGCGTTCTGACGAGGATGAGTTTCTGCTGAGGCTGGAGATAATAGCCTCACAAACTGTTGTCAAAGCATGAATCCATTGAAGCAGCCCCCTTTGTGTGCAGCGCCCAGCCTGCAGCTGGTGGAACACTGTACTGAATGTTTTCCTGGCACTCACTTTTGCCCCTTAGTACCAATAAATCACAGTTTTAATGCCACAGATGCCGCTGACCATGTGCATCCCTTTACAGTCAATCTGAAGGCAACAAAGCGTCACAAAGAAAAAGGTGTCTCCAAATGCTTTCAGGAATAAAAGAGGAATAACCAATATGTGCTGCAGTTTCACAGAAGGATTGCCTGCATGGTGCAGTCCCAGAGCTAACAAGAACTGAACTTGTTCGAGACAGAAGTAGCTCTGACCTACGACTGATGTTGCATTCCTATAGAATGTGTGAAGAGTCTAAATCAGATTTTTAAAAAGTAATGCGCAATAAAAAGGCTGAGCTTTCCATGCAGCACAGTTGTGCTGCATTTTATTGTACGAAAAGTGATATAAATAAATGATTTGAAGCAGTGCATAAGCCACGCCAGTGCTTTTGCAGAGGTTAATAGCTCCACTTTGGATCCAATATATTATTTTAAACAAAATATAATGAAAGTCAAAAATAAAATACAAATCTTCCAGAAGTCTTGTAGCTTGTTCAGATGCAGTTTTTCGAACCTTAGTCATGTATCTAGGTTCCTTTTAGACAGAAGAAGGTTTTCTCTTGTTAACCATTACAAACAAACCGTACTTATGGCGCTTTTATACTAGTACCTACTCAGCGCGACTTGACTCACCTTGCCCTCGTTTCTATTCAGACACCCAGATGAGAAGTTGGCGGGTTTGGAGCAAAACTGCTGTGACGTATTTGATTGTGTGATTAAAACGGAGAAGACAACAACACTAAAGATGTAGAACCTGGAGGAGATGATAAATGTGCCGCTGGGTCTGTGGCTTGTGTTCGATACCAAGTTAAAAATTGAGAGTGAGAGAAGCTTCAAGCGGCTACGCTTTTTTTTGTTTGTTCGTCTCGGCGCTGCTGAAAAGTCAGCTGGAGCCGTGAGCAGCTATGAAGAGACAGAGCTCCTGGTAGATCTGGTCGTTCCTTATCGTCCGTCTAGATCTTTTTAATTCTCTCCTCAGCACCAGGTTTATGAACATCTGCACCTCAGAGTTGGATCACCAAACAGTCTTTTGCTGCTGTTTCCTGTCGAGTATAATGAACAAGAATCCGTCAGAGTCTCTTTTGCTGATTCCCACATCCTGACTCAGACGTCTGACTCCAACCCCCCGACCAATCGGTGGCCTGTAGTGTGATGACGTCAGATACAGCCGACTCAGCAGCTTAGAACCTCGGCAGAATAGATACAGAAAAGTATCTACTCCTCCACCCGCCTCCACCCCTAGTGGAGAAGCGCAAAGGCGAGTCGCGCTGAGTAGGTACTAGTGGAATTACTGTACTCACGCCTCTTCTAATTCCTCTGTCATGGACTGTGTGATTGTTTGTCTATATGTGTGGCCCTGCAACAGACGGGTGACATGTCCAGGGTGGACCCCTTCAATGAGCTGGGATGGACTGCAGTAGAGGGGTATTTAAGTTTAGCACATGACTGCACTTAGCTCTTCCATGATGGTGCAGGGCTTTTTGCCTTCGGTTCACGCCCACATTTACTGAACAAACTGATGTGTGAACCATTTAAAACAGTCTTAGACATCTGCCTTTAAAGACCCACCTCAGGTAGAATTTTGCTATGAGATAATAAGAAACTTTGAAACTATTGAGTATCTGGTGCCAGTAAACGCAAATAATGCTGAATTGCAGACTGGTGCATTCTGTTCACGCCCCGCGCCTCAGCAGGAGAAACTGTGGCACCGATCCAGAGCCATTTTCTACCACGCAACATGCTTAAATACAGAGTACCTCCTGCTGATATCTTATTCTATACCATCTGCTGTTCTTAGAAAAAACAAACAGTTTGAGAGCTCAGGCAAAGCTTCACCCTGGGGCACCAGGCCCGCTCTTGTCCAGTGTTAGAACCCCACCCTCTCCATCAGCTATCCGAGGGAAAGATCCTTGGTATGGGCACATTTGCCACTTAAGAAATGTTCATATTTTTAACAATAAAAATTGTTCACCGCTTATCCTCTCAGACATTTTCTGATGTGTACTCTGCTTTAGATCACAGATGAACATAAAATGTGGATCTACTGAGGGAAACGATTCAGACTCAATTCTCAATCTACTCACGAATCACCTGCTCTAAATTCAATATTTACTTGGGATAATGTGGCTTTATGTTCCCACCTCAGATGTGGCAACATGATGGTGATTTAGTGCAGATTGAAGGTTAAGATTATTAGCTTGCTTTGTGATTTATACATAACTATTACCTTTTTTTTATTTCAGTATACCACCATAATAAATGGCAAACTTTATTTTTTGCATCTCATTTGTTCAATTATTTTTTACTTATGCCTGTTTTGTATTACATTTCTGCTTTTAAATTCTTTTATTTTTTACTGCATTTAAAAAACATGTTTTTATGTGCTATAACAAATAAACATGCCTTCCCTTTCTATAGCACTGACCATCACCAAAAGTGTCCATGGTTTATCTAATTACGCTAAATTCAGGTGTCTCTACTTGTGCGTTTAACTGAAACAAGAAAATTTAAAGCTGCAAGCAGCGATGAACGGGCCCTCGCACCATGTGCACGTTCAGGCTGCAGTGGAAGCTTGTATGACTTGATGTAGATTCTTCAGGCCTGGACATTTAGCGGATGACACCACCCACGAGTCTTTATGTCAAACCATTCAGAAGTTATTGCAGAAAATTGGAACTATCACATAGACCAATCAGAAGAAGGGGCGGGGCTAAGTTGCACCAATTAATGTGAAGGACTCAAAACCGAGTCCGATGACACCACCAACGACTCTCTATGGGAAACCATTCAAAAGTTATGCCAGAAAATAGGGACTATCAAATATTGACCAATCAGAAGAAGGGGCGGGGCTAATTCAGGCCAATGAAGGTCAAATACTCAACACTGAGTCCGATGACACCACCCACATGTCTTTATCACAACCCGTTCAAAAGTTATGGCAGAAAGTAGGAACTATCAAATATGGACCAATCAGATGCACATGTCTCTGACCAGTTTACCATGGCTCATTGACTCGGCTCAACCAAATTGTGTGGCTTTGTAGTTTCCAAGCAGCGACCTTGAGGCCTCTCCACCAGCTCGAGACTCGTTTTAATGTTGGTTGCATTTTTATTTTAATTATACTAATATTTTGTACAATGTAGTTCAATGTAGGTTTTTCATGAGATGTTCAGACTTTGCAAGATTGCTGTTGTTACTCCAGTCAGCACTGTTTCCTGTGAGAGAAGCTTCTCTGCTTCAAAACGGATTAAAACTCACCATGGCTGATGACAGGTTAAGTCACCTTGGAACTCTCAGTATCGAGTCAAGAAGGGTGTGCCCTCAACATGGATGACTTTGTGCAACATTTTGCTACTTCTCACCACAACCGAAGGATCATGCTTTTCTGAACCTGCATAAGGTGGTTTGGCACTTGGGTTCTCTGGTCATAAGTTGTTGTTTTTTTTTTTTTTTACATTTTGTACAGTGTGAATAAACTTAAATCTATATATACACAAATTTCATCTCCTGTGCTTAATATGTACATTTCAACATTTAGAGAATCCGATTGCAATAGATTGTTCGAGAAAGTAATTCATTGTCATATTCTGTGGCCCCCCTGAAATAGCCTTGGCCCCCTCTGGCCCCCCCGAGGTTAAAAGTCTAATTCGGCCACTGCTGATCTGGGCTCTGAGAGGATCTGGATTTAGATGTCCTCCAAGGGACGGTCAAGCAGCGACCTACAGCTGGACCAACGGTACCTTTATCCCTCACTGATAAAGTGAAGTGTGGACGTTGCACAAACTCTGCTCATGGTGTCCTTTAAGTAAGGTTAAAAGACTCATTGATAGCTCAGGTGATGTTTAATATAAAAAAAGAAAATCAATTCGGGAACCTTGAAGAACATCTCCTAGCAATTCTCAGTTATTTTTTTCTGAAATAATGGCAGTTTTCTTTTTAAAGTTAGGCTATTTTAAATTCTTCTTGTGGCAAATACACTGTTATCATTTGTTTATCAAAGTTTATGTGTAACTTTGGTTTGAAAGGGGGTGGGGGTTACAGAACGGAGAGTTGGGGCCATCTGGCAGGAAAAAAAAAGTGACTTATTTCCCACATTTCTACAAACACTGGGACTATGTAGTGACTCAAAATCAACAAAATAATTAAAGTGGACATAGACTAACGTTTTCTGCCAGAGAGTAGGTTCTAAAATATTTATGAGAAAAGAACGTCCTACATTCTGTATTATTAAATGGAAGGACAATCGACCAAGACTTGAGGAATTCATTTTCTGAAATTATTAATCTTCTGGAGTCTTGATGAGTCATCTCCAACATTTTATCCATTTATTTCTATACATTTGTGCTTCTGCTTCACTACTTATGCAAACTTTCTTAGTTTCACTGTCAACAAATGAAAATCACAATTTTCCTGTGTCAGGATTTTATGAAATTGTTAAAAGGTATGAGGGGATTTTCTATAAGATTGTACACTGGTGGTTGCTCTCAGCGCAGGAACACCTGCTGGTTTTATATGACCCTGCTGAAAACAACGGGAAATGAGAGGACGCATTTCACCTGCGTTCTGGCATGCACTGCATCCGACAGAAACTTCCACCACTGGTGGTTTTTAAGCACATTACTATGCCTAAAAACAACTCCCAAAAGGCATCGTGGTCAAAGTTAAGCAAACGAAGTTAGCAAAGGGTGGATGATGGAAGGCATGATGAAGGAACGGTTAAAGGAGTGCTACAGCAAGCGGCCGGGAAGATTTTTTTCACTGGAAAAAAGCACTGCTTGTTTTGGATAGTATGAGGGCCCATATCACAGATTCTGTGAAAGCAGCGATCAAGAAAACAATCTCTATTCCAGCTATTTTTCCTGGAGGTACGGCCAAGTATTTGCAGCCGCTTGACATCTGTGTCAATCGGGCATTTAAAGTTGCACTCCGGGTTGAGTGGGAGGCTTGGATGACAAGTGGGGAGAAGTCATTCACAAAAACCGGCCGCATGCGAAAAGCATACCGTATTTTCCGCACTATAAGGCGCACCTAAAAGCCTTTAATTTTCTCAAAAACCTGCAGTGCGCCTTATAATGCAGTGCGCCTTATATATGATCATTACGGTAATTTCTGTTACTGTAGTCAGGGGGATTGTGGGTAATGTAGTTGGTGTCGCCGAAGTACTGGCGCTAAAAACGTCAGGAATCGTCACAGACGTTCAAGACAACAGCAGCGACGCTGACTCGCATAATGGAGACTTTGACGAGACGGAGCAAAGCTGGTTTTTATTTTGTTAATAAAGTTTGACATACGGTACATGTTTTTTTTTTTTTTTGCATTTGCTGTAGGATTCTGTAGCATTGCCTGTAGCGCAGCTCCATCAGGTAGATACGTAACTCAACCCCAGCCACTATAGTACGGTATTTTACCATATATTTAGTGCACCGTATAATGCAGTGTGCGTTATATATGAAAAAACGTTTTTAAATATGTCATTCATTGAAGGTGCGTCTTATAGTGCGGAACATATGGTACTTTACTGATGTCTGTCAGTGGATCCTAACAGCGTGGAGTGCTGTGAGAGAATCCACCATCACCAACGTGCTCAGAAACGCTGGACTGTTACGCGAAGAGAGCGGTGCACCTTCAGAGCCAACCTCACCGCAGGATGACAGTGACGCGGAGAGCGAGACTGATGGAGACAGATGTGACGAAGCGCTGCTGAGTTTGTTCAACTCCGACACTGAAGGAGACGACTTTGTGGGTTTCAGCGAAGATGGTTAAGGTTATGGTTTCAAACAGATAAATAGATCTCTTGGTTTAATCAGCAAAGTTGCTCCCGTCATTACGTTACGTTACGAAGGGGAGCAGAATCTGAACGGCCCGGATGAGCCATCACACTGGACGGCTCATCCGGGCGGCTGTACAGACACTGCAGAATCTGGTTTCTTTCCTCCTTCTCTGAGTTGGCAGGCTGAGGGGAGACCACTTTATATATGTTAAAGACAGAGAAAACCTGTTTTTCATAATAGGTCTCCTTTAAGCAAAAGACAGGTTAGATGGGGCTGATATCATAGCAAATCACTCGCTTGATGCCTGAAGAATTATAGCACTGGGCCAAAACAATGGCATGGCCACAACCAATCCCTGCCATGGCCAAGTTGAGTTATTATTCCCTCAGTTCCGTTCTGGCCTCCACCACCGTGGTTTTGAGGCGTTTCTGCGGTTCTGGACATTAAGTCCAAACAACATTGTTCCAGAAGTCTTGTGATTTGTGTCGGTGCAGTTTTGAGGTTTTTCTCCTGGGATCCCTCCAAATAAACTGTACTTGTTCCGTCAGTCTGACTGTGTTGTCACAGTTTTCAGTGTTTAACAACCTCAGTGAGGCCGGCCGGCTCTGAGATGGAGCTCTGCGGAGTTTCCGGGAGTATCTGAGCATTGCTTGGTCTGACCTTGGGCTGAATCTGCTGGGAAGATTGACAACGATGATTAGCAGCACTGGGGTGTAACTCTTCACTGGGCACTGAGATTTGCCCAAATGATTTAAAAAAGATGATGTTGTCCATTCAAGGTTGTATCTACCTAACATAAACACCCACTATGATGAAATGATTCTTTTTATTATGTTTTTACACCAAAAGATAAAGATTAAAAGAGGGGATACTAACTTTTGTACATGAGCGTTTATGTTGCTCTGAGTTAACCTGCTGAGCAGATGGGCTACGCGTTCAAAAGCAAGCCCATATATCCAGTTTTATGTATAGTGCAGGCAGAAGCCTACAGAGGATTAGTTTTATCCACCACGGACATGTGACAGACGACACCTGTGACAGATGACACCTAACACCAGCAGGTTATTAAAAAAAGCAGGGAGCGCTGAAAATACTTGAGATGGAGAGATGGCAGGGCTTGTGTACATATGATTAACTGCAGCTCTTGTTGGTGTTGTCTCCCTGCGGAGGGCTGAGTGAGGCCGGCCACGTCTGAAGTTCATGTGCCGAGCAGGACGAGCTTCATGTCTCCCTTTAGACTTCAGATGACTGAGCTTGTGCTTGGATTACATGGCAACAGTAGAAGAACACAGCAGTACTTCAAGTGGAATCAGGGATATCCTGCAGATGTGTTTGCTCTGTCAGTAATCAGTCTGCCAACACAAAGTTTTCCGCTTGAGTGCAGTGAGGGGACATTAGACAGACAATAAAAACACTGGCTGTGTCCGGGTTTCTAGTTCCTCTCCCACACACACACACACACACACACACACACACACACACACACGCACACACACACACACACACACACGCTCCACACTTCTGTCTCATCTAATTTGCAGGATATTTAAGCACCAACACAACTCCTGACAAAGCATCTTGTTTTCTCTCTCCTTTTATCTGCTTTTGCGTCATCGGTTCCTTGTTGCCTCTTTTCATTCCACTGCTTTAATCTGCATTGTTGCAGCAAAGGCTTTAAGGATGTTCGCATCAGTTTTTACTGCTCTAATAATCCTCCGTCTCGCCTTCATCTCGTTTCTCCTTGGACTACTGCTGCCACCCTGTGGTGAGAGCAAAGGAAAAGACTTCAGAGCAGTGAAGCAAATGGTTGATAGGATTTCATGGGAGCCTGCTGTTCTGCTGCTGAGCCAGAGGCAGCTCTGAATGACGGCTGCCTTTGAACTAATTCATCCTTAGAGGGGTTTGAAAGAATGTCATGAGTCCAGCTATTATTTCTGCAACAACACCAGCTCCGCAGCTACACCACGAGTGAAGCCTCCTTATTTTGTACTGTTTGTCTGCTGTCACTGTGGTCAAATAAACCAGTGTTTCTGCATCCTTTCCCAGTTAGATTCTGTTTTCATCATGGCCTAGATGAACCTGCAGTTACATTCTTGGTGGGTCATGGCATATTTCCATGCAGGGAAAACCTAAACACTACCATTAACTACTAGACCAAGATTGATTTTCCCGTTGTGTGTGAGACACCTTTTTAAAAGGAACATTTAGACAGACTTTCCTAAATTGGCCATTTGGTCATATGCAGGGATATTCATGAGGTTTTTTTTCACCCCTCATTGTCACTTCATGTATCATCAAATCAGAATGAAGCAGATATCTTGTGTTTGGTGAAGATGGTTGACAGTCTGGCTTGTCAATGTCAACGGATACCGTCTGAGTGTGTCAGAATGATTATTAAAAATGATCAAATTCATTATTATTAAATTATTATTAAAAATGTAATATGATTCTTGAAATTCCAAGCCCCCATGACAATCAATCATGGGGGCTTGGAATTTCAAGAATCATATTACATTTTCTGATGGCAAAACATCCAATCTAAGACTGCATGAGTTGGTGTGTTCAGTATGTGGGCTATGCACTCCCATGTGGAGCATTTGTTCAGCTGTGGATGAAACCACAAAGTCATATCTCGGGAATGGATTGATGGATTTGCGTAAGATCCCCTTTTGAAACCATGATAGCTATGTTGTATTCTTGTCTTTTTAGGATGTGTTCACTTTCCAGCTTGTGTTGGAGTGTTTTGTTTCAGTGGAAATTGTCTTTATAGACTGAGCTGAACACTTATGTTTATTGTATCTTGCTTTGTGTGATTAAAGCTGTTTTGAAGAATCTAAGTGTAATTTGACCCCTAGTACCTACAGAGTGGGGGTACAGGAAGATCTGTGGCTTGTGCTGCAAGACACAACCACTAACAGCTGGCATTCAAATCAAACAATCAGTACACATGTGCATAGGCAGCCATCATTTGTGTGCTTATTATGGATGAGCTATCGACATTTATGTGTACCTACTAGCTGTTTAAATAATACAAGTGTAAATGAATATGACTGGCCCTGTTGTAACAGTCACCCATTGTTACAGCATGATGGAGCTTCCTCCTGTCGGACGGTAAAGCCAACTGTGTTATTAGACAGTAATTCTTGCCCGTGGTGAGTGTATGCATGCATTTTCATTACAGTGTCATACCCGTTTTGAATGCATTGCTTCCCGAGGACCAACAAATCATCGACATCCATTATTCATATTTGTCTAAACCTCGTAATATATTCATTAACCTTTACTTTTTGTTGCTTTTACAGCTGAATTGTGAAAGCATCCATGGCTCATTTATGTCAAATATCAACTTTTATGCCACTTTGCAGGTGCACAATATGTTTTTATCCTGAAACAATCAAAGGATAATTCAAGGGGGAAAACGAGCTGCAAGTCTCTGGGGTTATATCGCTATAAATTTGGCACATCTATACTCTTTTTCAATTTTTATTTGTTCTGAAGACAAAATAGCTATGGCTCGTTGCAGTTGAATGAGTTTCCCCTGGTGTGCAGCAATCTTTAAATGATATCACAGATTCTTTATGAGATTGAGGTGTCCAACTAGGACATTCAAGGACATTAAAATGTTGCCTATAAAACACCAGTGTTACTCTACCAGGAAGCCTCAGCAAACACCTACTTTACAAGAACAAATGTATTTTTCATTGTATGTACAGCATATATATATATATATATATATATATATATATATATATATATATATATATATATATATATATATATATATATATATATATATACTGTATGTATATGTATGGGTATTTAAGGAGCGGCTGCACACCAGCAAAGTGTGCTGCTCTGCTCGGGGGAAGACATGTAGCAGCACACTTTGCCGCTATTTAAATAGCCAGGCATGGTGGAGAGACCCATGCCCAATCAGCTGAACCAGGCTCCACCTGTGTGCTGCTCCCCGCAGACCACGCCCAATCCTCCACTCTGACACAGTCTTCATTTCCTAATTAATAATAAATGATGAAAATGCCTTAGGCTATCACCAGTTCCATGACACTGTTGGTCCTCCATATACATTACAATCGGGTAAAAAAAAGCTGCTGGAACGAAGGAAAAGAATGAAACGTTTTCATTCTAGTTCTTCGCAGACACTTCTGATCTACAAGTACTTTTTTCCCCATGAAGAGTTGACAGAAATTAAAACCAATCCATTAGGAGCCCACAATGCAGTTATCATTTCTCTCTGTCAACTACACAGAGACAAAAGAAGCCTTTTATTTCCTTACTTTGTTTTTCTGAAGTCTGATGAGTCTTTTCAAGTCATCATTCTTACTTTGAAAGCAATTCAAGACTCGTAACAAAATCAACACCTTGGTTTTTCCCAGGCTGTCTTGAACTCTGGCGTACTGGGAAGAGCGTCGCCTGAGCTGACCTTCTTTTTCTCATTTTCTTTTATCTCTTAAAACCTTGTTACATATTCACTTTTTCACTGTGCTGGCTTTCTTGACTCCCCCATACAAATACCACTGACATGTCCCGTTGACCTCACACACAATGACATCGTTACCCTCAGCCAGGCCTTTTTTGTGTTTGTAGTTTAAGTGGATGGACATTTCTGTAGGAATATTACTTAAAGTATTGATTCGTTACAGGACGTTTTACTTATCTTAAAGGGGACCTATTATGAAAAACACATTTTTTCTTGCTTTAACATCTATAAAGTGGTCTCCCCTCAGCCTGCCAACTCAGAGAAGGAGGAAAGCAACCAAATTCTGCAGTGTCTGTACAGCCGCCCGGATGAGCCATCCAGTGTGATGTGGATCTACGAGCCAATAAGATTCTGCTGATTTTCCTTACGTAACCAAAATTCAAACCACGCCCACAACTACATGTCCTAACTGCATGCGAGCGTCCGACTATCGTGTCGCACTGCGTGACATCGGACGCTCTCTGTCCATCTCCCTCCAGCAGCTGCCACTTTATTGAGGTTTTTGTAGTGAAATGAGGAGGAATCATAGAGATAACTTCTCATTTCCACTAACTGGATCAGCCGTTCCTCATCCATGACGGTTTCCTACAGCGCTTCCAACCAGCTTCCAACGCGAGTGGCAGGCAGAAAATAAAGCAGGGCGTCTGACAAATGTTCAGCTCAAAACGGCGCGTCGCGCAGCGCTGCGTCCAGTTAGGACAGTCCAATAGAAAATAAAGCAAATGGATGGATGGAATTGATTTTGTCGCTGATGCTCGCTCGCTTCGCATGCAGTTAGGACGCGGTAACTCCGGCGGCCGGATCTTCCGCCATTTCTTCGTAGCGGTGCATCGTGTAATTCAGGCAGCCAATCAGCACAGAGCCTCATTATCATAGCCCCGCCCACTCAGAATCCCTCATAGATAATGAGGTTAGAGAATGGGAAGATAAAGACATGGCTCAGAGGCTGAATTTCTAATTTATTTAGCAAAAACAATCAAAAGCTTCTTTTTAAGACATTCAAGGACTGTTTAAAATAGGTATTAGATGCCATAATAGGTCCCCTTTAAGTGAAGAAACTTAATGCACGTGCTGCTGGTTCCCAAAGCATTTATAGAGTCAGCTGTTCCACTGAGAAAATGAGATTTGAAGTTAGATAATGAAAATATCCCTCCTCACACAGGTATGAAAAACTATGTAATGCCCCTGGAATTAAAGGATTTTTTTGCATCCATTTTTCATCAAATGTGATCTGATCTTCATCTAAGTTTGTAAATAGAAACAGCTTAGTGCAATAGATACTCTTCATAAGAAGTGGACAGCCAGCTGAGATGACTCCAAAGAAACTGAATCCTCCACGAGGTAAAACAATACCCAGGAGGAATATTTCATCAGGGATATTTCAGTGTTTGCTTTACCGAGAGGGAGGGGCGTAGAAAAGGTTCCTCACTAGGCTTCAGGTTAATCAATTACAACTCCAAATGCTTACAAATAAAACCAATTTTATTCATAATGTCATGAAGATACTTGAAAATACTGGACAACAGTCCAGTATTTTCACTTGAACTGTTCAATATGAAATATATGAAAACAAATTTGCAATCTAAGGTTAATAGGGGGTTCGAATTGTTGCTTTTACATCAGTCATGACCACTGGTTGACAGCATCGGGGTATGTTTTGACTCCAAACTGTCAACACTGAAGTGGAGAGGAAAAGAGTGAAGCTGTCAGGTGCCCAATTTAGAAAAAAAGGAAAGAAAAAAGAGGAGAAACGAGCAAAAGAGATACGTATGCAGCGTCATGTTTTATGATTTAATATATTGTCATAGCTGAGAAAAATTTCAAATGATTATGTACTTGATAAAGGAAAATAAGAAGGGTCAGGGTTTAGATTTCATGGGTGCTTGTCACCTTCTGTGTTTCTTGTTACATTACTGCAATAACTACATGTTATTCTACATTTTGAAATATTTTTCCAGAGAAGTAGCCTTCCCAGACATTTTAGCCAATTATAGACCAATTCCTTTCATTTGCAGCACTTAATTTTTATTTTATTGTGCTGAGTAACAGGGAAGGTTAAAGGAGCATGAGGCAGGATTGAGTCAGGATTTATGAAAAAAAATTAGTGTACGTTTTAAGTTTTCTAATAATAATGTCAGATGAAGCGTTCCAAACCAAAAAGAATGAGCCCTCTAGTGTATCTGTCAGGGTTTGACACTTCCCCCCCAGTTTGTGACTTTCAGTTTCTGTCTTGCCCCGCCTGTGTCCCATCTGCCCTGATTGTGTCTGCACCTGTGTCTCGTCATGTCTCGTTATCCCCTCAGTATATCTTGTCTTGTCATTCCTTGGTTCCCTGTCGGTCCGTACTGGTTCTTCCTCCATGTGCTCCTGGTCTTTGATCCCTGTTGGTTTTTGATCCTGCTCTGCAGCGCTTTGTTTTTACCTTTTTGTAATTAAACCCTTTTTGTTGTGAACTCATGGCTCCTGTTCTCCTGCACTTGGGTCCTTAGCAAACCAAACCACAACAGAACGGACTGACCAGATGGACCCAGCGGGAGAGCGCCTCACCCTAATGGAGTTTTTGCGCCGGGCCGAGGAGGGGGAGTATGGGGACCCCCTTCTGGGAACATGCCAGGCTCGGGGTGGGCCCAGGAGCCTGCAGGCTCAGGGGAGGCGACGACGAGGGCGTCAGCGCCAGCCCCAGCTTGTTCCAGCTCCAGCTCCTGTCCCTGTTCCAGTGGTGG